>NC_074670.1:47109355-47326855 GCF_029448725.1 Salvelinus fontinalis
AAGGCAGTTAACCCATATCAACAACTTCTCCCTGTGCGCCGATGACGTGGACGTCGATTTAAGGCAGCCCCCCCCCCCCCCCCCCGCACCTCTGATTGAGGGGATGGGTCAAATGCGGAAGACACATTTCGGTTGAATGCATTGTTGTGCAACTGACTAGGTTTCCACTTTCCCTTCCCTTTCCACTCACCACCCTCCCTATCAGTGGTGTAAAGTAACTACTTAAAAATACTTTGAAATACTACTCAAGTCGTTTTTTTCCTTCTGTACTTTACTATATATATTTTTGACAACTTTTACTCCAGTACATTCCTGAAGAAAATAACATGTACTTTCTACTCAAATATGTTTTCCCTGACACCCAAAAGTACTCATTACATTTCAAATGCTCAGGCAGGACAGCAATATTGGTACAATTCATGCACCTGTTAATATAACGTGTTGTCATCCCTGCTGCCTCTGCTCTGGTGGACTCACTAAACACAAATAATGTGTTTGTAAATTGTGTTGGAGTGTGACCCTGACTGTTCGTAAATAGAAAAACAAGGAAATTGTGCCATCTGGTTTGATGTATAGCGTTTACTTTGACTTTTTACTTTTGCTCAAGTATGACAATTGAGTACTTTTTCCAACACTGCTCCCTATCCCTAATACATAAGTAGTAAAATAAGTGTTCAAACAAGACCAACACACAGAGTTTCAAATGTCCAGCAGGTGTCCACTATATGCAGTTACATTGAACCTTACACAGGTCTGTGAGCAGTGTAGCTTTTCCCCGTGCTGGCGGACAAATGGTTCTTGGCTCTGCCTTCCGGAGGTAGGCTATTACTTGTTGACTCCAACCTTTAAAAGTAACAGCAAAGAAATTTTAGCAGGTCTGTTAGAAATGCCTTTGTCACACCACCTGGATAAGGGAAGCATTTCTATGCTGTACTGACAGTACAGGTGGACTGCATTGTAGAAATGATCATATTACACTATGTGTACAGGTTGTGTTAAGGTCGTATCATTTCCCCATCCATTTTGTATGACCATGGAGGCAGCATGCCAGGAACCACCTTCTGGTCCACTTCGCCAAATGGGTCTATAGGGGAAAAACGACATCAAACAAATCTCAAATGGGTAAATATGCCTAGTTTTGTGTTGGCACATGCGCTCTAGACAACATCTTGCAGATAGTGTGAGTAGGTTAGTTCATATGAGATTATTATGGATTAGAGCGAGAATGTTTTGGTCAAGCATCGATCATCATGTCATCAGAATAAGACCCTTGACATCTCTTGGGAACGAGCATCAAGTGCATACCATGCACTTTCACCCCCCTGTGAAGTTGATTTATATCTTATTTTATCTGTAGCATAATAAACTGCATGGTTTCCTGAGTTGTAGTGGGAGGAGCACACACCATGTCATCGCGTGACTCCAAGTTTACTTCAATTTGATGGTTATTAAATCAATATTTGCGACTTAAAGGTGTTTTTACTGCCATTTCTTCCATAATTAATTTTCCCGGCACACAAAGATCCCACCATGTCAAGCGAACGCATTCTGTCGGAAACGTCCTGTTTTGGTCACAGTTGTCGTGATATTTATTTCTACGGTATAACTTTACTCGTATGAAAACTGTGTATGGAAACGTGGTTAATGTCCAAGAGTGAAGAGATGTGTCAAAAGTTCTAGTATATTTGTCACATTGTCTTCCCATTAGAAGGGTTTCAGCATCCTCTGCCAGGTCACTTTTCCTCTTCTCCCGCTATGGAAGACATTGACACATGTCCAATGACCCGCCTTCTCGCGTAGTCACAAGTCAGTCAGTCAGACTAAGCCAGGTCCAATCCTGGGCTTGGAGGCTGGCCAGACCTGTTCTGTAAGTCCACAATCTGCTCTCTGTCCCTCCCTCTCTGCTGCAGCTTTTTATCACAGCACAGCCTGCTGAGTCCATTTGTGTGTGAGAATCCTGTAGTGAATGAATGTACAGTATGTGAGGAGTGTGTGTGTGTGTGTGTGTGTGTGTGTGTGTGTCTCTCCCATCCTTTCAGTGGTGGAAAAAGTACCCAATTGTCATACTTGAGTATATACTTGAGATCTTTTTAAATGGAAAATGACTCAAGTAAAAGTGAAAGTCACCCAGTAAAATACTACTTCAGTAAAAGTCTCAAAGTATTTGGTTTTGAATATACTTAAGTATAAAAAGTAAATGTAATTGCTCAAATATACTGAAGTTTCAAAAGTAAAAGTATAAATAACTTCAAATTCCTTTTATTAAGCAAACCAGAAGGCACCATTTTCATGTTTAAAAAAATGTACAGATAGCCAGGGGCACGCTCCAACACTCAGACATCATTTACAAACGAAACATGTGTTTAGTGAGTGCCAGATCAGAGGCTTTTCCTGTCCTGCTAAGCATTCAAAATGTTCCGAGTACTATTGGCTGTCAGGGAAAACTGATGGAGTAAAAAGTACATAATTGTCTTTAGGAATGTAGTGAAGTTAAAGTGCTCAAATATAAATAGTAAAGTACAGATACCCCAAAAACGACTTAAGTAGTACTGTTAAGTATTTTTACTTAATTACTTTACAACACTGATCCTTTTTATAGGTACATTTTAAACCCAGTCAGTGCGTAGTTATTGGGTGTTCTGTCTCACTTCAGTCACTCTGGCTATGTTAATATTTAACCCAGCTGTGTATGTTCATGCGTGTGTGTGGGCTCTGTTGTGCAGACTGGCCTAGAGGTGGTCCATCTGTGTTTGGCTAATGAGCTCTGGACCAGTCTAAAGGCATCTGCCTTTGCCACACTACTTTTGCACTGTTAAGCTGGTACTACTGCCATATCTGTTCTATGGCAATGAGGTCCTTTACTACAACGCAGTACAGTACACTGTCAATCATGATGGTACATTGTATGGTGCCACAACAAAAGCTCCCTCAGTACAATGTAGTGTGTGAAACACAGTAACGTCCGCAGGGACAGGAAACTCCGGAAGGAAGATGTGTTTGTAATAATACTACATTTTTTTTGGCTTCGGTTCAGGTTGGTCATTTGGCTGTTCTGAAGGGATTTTTTAAATAACATATCACCTTAGGCTGCTAATGTATTGTACTGTCTGGTGGTGAGTGTCAGTGCTTTGGTTGTTGGTGAGAGACGGTTTGGATAGCGATTCTGCTGTTTGGTAGTATTGGGTATTGGTTCTGTCTGTTCCTAGTGTTTGCGGTATTGCTACTGAGTGAATCTTCAGGGGAGTTTTAAAGGGGAAGTCTGCCTCTCTTAGTTGGTTGGTTGTGAATCTCCTCAGAAGCATTTCCTCACCATGTCCCATTCTCCTGTTCTGTTGTGTTATTAAGCTCTTTGTTGTTTTTGTTAAGCAGATTGTCTCAGTGCCACATTTGACTAGCTAGGCCTCTGAGGAGCGGGTTCGTCCTTCACTCTGTTTCCATTTCATACGACTTGACTGTTCAAGCATGGAACTTTGAGCAATATTTCCCTATAGAGAGTGTATACACTTCATTTGGTGTATGAATTGCTTGTGCAGTCAAATGTTTGGACACACCTACTCATTCAAGGGTTTCTTTATTTTTACATATTTTCTACATTGTATAATAATAGTGAAGACATCAAAACTATGGAATCACTTAGTAACCAAAAACAACATTCTCTCAACCAGCTTCATGAGGTAGTCACCTGGAATGCATTTCAATTAACTGGTGTGCCTTGTTAAAAGTACATTTGTGGAATTTCTTTCCTTAATGTGTTTGAGCATGTCAGTTGTGTTGTGACAAGGTAGGGGTGGTATACAGAAGATAGCCCTATTTGGTAAAAGACCAAGTCCATATTATGGCAAGAACAGCTCAAATAAGCAAAGAGAAACGACAGTCCATCATTACTTTATCTGCAGTCACAAAACCATCAAGCGCTATGATGAAACTGGCTCTTTGAGGACTGCCACAAGAAAGGAAGACCCAGAGTTACCTCTGCTGCAGAGGATACGTTTATTAGAGTTAGATGCACCTCAGATTGCAGCCCAAATAAATGCTTCACAGAGTTCAAGTAACAGACACATCTCAACATCAACTGTTCAGAGGAGACTGCGTGAATCAGGCCTTCATGGTCAAATTGCTGCAAAGAAACCACTACTAAAGAACACCAATGATAAGACACTTGCTTGGGCCAAGAAACATGAACAATGGTCATTAAACCGTTGGAAACCTGTTCTTTGGTCTGATGAGTCCAAATTTGCGATTAAAAAAACAAACACTTTATTTTTGTTCCAACTGCCGTGTCTTTGTGAGACGCAGAGTAGGTGAACGGATGATCTCTGCATGTGTGGTTCCCACTGTGAAGCATGGAGGAGGTGGTGTGAGGGTGTGGGAGTGCTTTTCTGGTGACCCTGTCTGTGATTTATTGCGAATTCAAGGCACCTTGTAACCAGCACGGCTAACACAGCATTCTGCAGCGATACGCCGTCCCATCTGGTTTGCGCTTAGTCCCACTATCACTTGTTTTTTATGACCCAAAACACACCTCCAGGCTGTGTATGGGCTATTTAACCAAGAAGGAGAGTGATGGAGTGCTGCGTCAGATGCCCTGGGCTCCACAATCACCTGACCTCAACCTAATTGAGAGGGTTTGGGATGAGTTGGACTGCAGAGTGAGGTAAAAGCAGCCAACAAGTGCTCAGCATGTGTTTGTTTCTTCCCTCGTAAAACAACACAGCTTCCCGTTATTACATTCCTGCTTCTCCCTGGACCATAAACTTCCCCAGACACACAGTGGTGATTGGGACGTGAACATCTGTTCTATTGATGACAGATGTGAAGTGGTTGTGTTTGATGCGCTACTGGGCTGGAAGACGAGACCCAATGTCAGTGTGTCACATTCCAAAACATAGATTGCAAAATGCATGGAGTTCATAGTGACAAATTCACCCTGCGATTGAGCGCTAATCAAAACTACACCCACAAACACGTATTGAGCTACAAGCTGAGCCGTGCTTCTCATCCTGTTGGTATTGATTGCGCAATTGTATTTTTCACCAAACATGGTATAACCCTTCGCTGATCGCTCGATACACAACATTTTGAGCATAGCTTGTTGGCAGGCTCTGGTTAGGAATGAATGAGTCGTGTGTGTTTGTAAATAGATGTTAGTAAGACTACAGATGTGGTTTTCTTTGTGTGGCTGTGTGCAATGTCCTCTCCGTTCTCTCTCTCGCTGTGTCTCTCCCTCTCTGTGAGTGAATGGGAGAATGAGAAAAGCTTTCACTCTGCTGCGTGACGTCATCATAGCGACGCAAAGGATGGAGGTGGGAAAGTAGGGCAGAGTGGGGGGGAGGAGGCAGAGGGGGTTCAGTGTGATTGCCCCTCTCCACCTCTCTCTCCATCTCTTCCTGTCTTCCTGTTTTCACTCAGTGTGTGCCTGTTCATTCTGTCTATCGGTGTGTGGTAGAGAGCTCCCCTGCCCCTCAGCAATGCATTTCTGAGAGAGATGGTCTCTTGATAAAGAAATAATGTAGTCTGTGTGTTTAGTGTGAGTGCAACACAGGTGAGTTTTTGTGTGTGTGTGTGTGTGTCGAGATGTCTGAAATCCTCCGGGAGACACTTTCCTCCTTCATAGGGTCCTTTTAATGTGGGAGGAGTGAAGTTTAAGAGCACGAGTTGCCTTGGTAACAATTGCTGCCATCTGTGTGAGTGGTGTGCGGGTGGGAAAGGATGGCGTAGCCTCCGGTCTTAATGCCTCATTTTGAATGATTTATTTATTACTCAGCAGAACGGGAAGGTTACTGGGTTATGCTGGAACACTTCCTTAGCCTTATGAATCTAGAAAGAGACCAAGTCCATTCTCAATGAGGGTACTGTTTATATGTTCTGTCATACAGCCTCATAAAATAACTTCTCACATCTGCAGCACAACATGGCTACCCAACCGCATTATAACTGCAAAGAGGAGGGCAGAAGGTATATAAGGAGTGGGAATGGATCTGGGAAGGACCGACACAAGGGTGGGAGGTTTGAGATGAGGAGAGGAAAGAGGCCAGCATGGGTCTGAGGATTAGATGTGGACTCCCTCGGATGGCTGAAGAGGGCTTTATTTCTTTATTTTTTATTTAACCTTTTATTTAACTAGGCTTGGGGAAAGGAGAGACTGAATAATTTGTAGTAGTCCCAGACCATTCAATAGTAGTCCCAGACCATTCAATAGTAGTCCCAGACCATTCAATAGAGGGTTCTCTCGGCTGCAGTAGTAGTAGTAGTAGTAGAGGGTTCTCTCGGCCGCGGTAGTAGTAGTAGAGGGTTCTCTCGGCCGCGGTAGTAGTAGTAGAGGGTTCTCTCGGCCGCGGTAGTAGTAGTAGAGGGTTCTCTCGGCTGCGGTATTAGTAGTAGTAGAGGGTTCTCTCGGCTGCGGTATTAGTAGTAGTAGAGGGTTCTCTCGGCTGCGGTATTAGTAGTAGTAGAGGGTTCTCTCGGCTGCGGTATTAGTAGTAGTAGAGGGTTCTCTCGGCCGCGGTAGTAGTAGTAGTAGAGGGTTCTCTCGGCCGCGGTAGTAGTAGTAGAGGGTTCTCTCGGCTGCGGTATTAGTAGTAGAGGGTTCTCTCGGCCGCGGGGGTAGAGGTAGAGGGTTCTCTCGGCCGCGGGGGTAGAGGTAGAGGGTTCTCTCGGCCGCGGTAGTAGTAGTAGAGGGTTCTCTCGGCCGCGGTAGTAGTAGTAGAGGGTTCTCTCGGCCGCGGTAGTAGTAGTAGAGGGTTCTCTCGGCCGCGGTAGTAGTAGTAGAGGGTTCTCTCGGCCGCGGTAGTAGTAGTAGAGGGTTCTCTCGGCCGCGGTAGTAGTAGTAGTAGAGGGTTCTCTCGGCCGCGGTAGTAGTAGTAGAGGGTTCTCTCGGCCGCGGTAGTAGTAGTAGAGGGTTCTCTCGGCCGCGGTAGTAGTAGTAGAGGGTTCTCTCGGCCGCGGTAGTAGTAGTAGAGGGTTCTCTCGGCCGCGGCGGTAGTGGTAGTAGAGGGTTCTCTCGGCCGCGGCGGTAGTGGTAGTAGAGGGTTCTCTCGGCCGCGGCGGTAGTGGTAGTAGAGGGTTCTCTCGGCCGCGGCGGTAGTGGTAGTAGAGGGTTCTCTTGGCTGCGGCGGTAGTAGTAGTAGAGGGTTCTCTTGGCTGCAGTGGTGGTATTAGTAGTGGAGGGTTCTCTTGGCGGCCGTAGTAGTAGTAGAGGGCTCTCTTGGCAGCCGTAGTAGTAATAGTAGAGAGCTCTCTTGGCGGCCGTAGTAGTATTAGTAGAGGGCTCTCTTGGCGGCCGTAGTAGTAGTAGTAGTCGAGGGCTCTCTTGGCGGTCGTAGTAGTAGTCGAGGGCTCTCTTGGCGGTCGTAGTAGTAGTCGAGGGCTCTCTTGGCGGCCGTAGTAGTAGTCGAGGGCTCTCTTGGCGGCCGTAGTAGTAGTAGTAGTAGAGGGCTCTCTTGGCGGCCGTAGTAGTAGTAGTAGTAGAGGGCTCTCTTGGCGGCCGTAGTAGTAGTAGTAGTAGTAGTAGTAGTAGAGGGCTCGCTTGATGGCCGTAGTAGTAGATGTTGAGAGTTCTCTTGGCGGCAGTAGTAGTAGAGTGCTCTCTTGGCGGCCGTAGTAGTAGAGGGCTCTCTTTGCGGCCGTAGTAGTAGAGGGCTCTCTTTGCGGCCGTAGTAGTAGAGGGCTCTCTTTGCGGCCGTAGTAGTAGAGGGCTCTCTTTGCGGCCGTAGTAGTAGAGGGCTCTCTTTGCGGCCGTAGTAGTAGAGGGCTCTCTTTGCGGCCGTAGTAGTAGAGGGCTCTCTTTGCGGCCGTAGTAGTAGTAGTAGAGGGCTCTCTTTGCGGCCGTAGTAGTAGTAGTAGTAGTAGTAGTAGTAGTAGAGGGTTCTCTTGGCTGTAGTAGTAGTAGTAGTAGAGGGTTCTCTTGGCTGTAGTAGTAGTAGAGGGTTCTCTTGGCTGTAGTAGTAGTAGTAGTAGTAGAGGGTTCTCTTGGCTGTGGTTGTAGTAGTAGTAGTAGAGGGTTCTCTTGGCTGTGGTTGTAGTAGTAGTAGTAGAGGGTTCTCTTGGCTGTGGTTGTAGTAGTAGTAGTAGAGGGTTCTCTTGGCTGTGGTTGTAGTAGTAGTAGTAGAGGGTTCTCTTGGCTGTGGTTGTAGTAGTAGTAGTAGAGGGTTCTCTTGGCTGTGGTTGTTGTAGTAGTAGTAGAGGGTTCTCTTGGCTGTGGTTGTAGTAGTAGTTAGAGGTCGACCGATTATTGGAGGACCAAAAAAGCCGGTACCGATTAATCGGCCGATTTTAATAAAATATTTTTAATATTAATATTTAATATTTAATATTTTTTACATTTGTAATAATGACAATTACAACAATACTGAATGAAAATTTTTACTTAATATAATACATCAATAAAATCAATTTAGCCTCAAACAAATAATGAAACACGTTCAATTTGGTTTAAATAATGCAAAAACAAAGTGTTGGAGAAGAAAGTAAAAGTGCAATATGTGCCATGTAAGAAAGCTAACTTTTAAGTTCCTTGCTCAGAACATGAGAACATATGAAAGCTGGTGGTTCCTTTTAACACGAGTCTTCAATATTCCCAGGTGAGAAGTTTTAGGTTGTAGCTATTATAGGACTATTTCTCTCTATACCATTTGTATTTCATTAACCTTTGACTATTGGATGTTCTTATAGGCACTTTAGTATTGCCAGTGTAACAGTATAGCTTCCATCCCTCTTCTCGCTCCTACCTGGGCTCGAACCAGGAACACAACGACAACAGCCACCTTCGAAGCAGCGTTACCCATGCAGAGCAAGGGGAATAACTACTCAAAGTCTCAGAGTGCTATTTTGAAACGCTATTAGCGCGCACCCCGCGAACTAGCTAGCCATTTCACATCGGTTACACCAGCCTAATCTAAGGAGTTGATAGGCTTGAAGCACAGCGAAGAGCTTCTGGCAAAACGCAGGAAAGTGCTGTTTGAATGAATGCTTACGAGCCTGCTGCTGCCTACCACAGCTCAGACCGCTCTATCAAATCATAGACTTAGTTATAACATAATAACACACACAAATACGAGCCTTAGGTCATTAATATGCTCGAATCCGGAAACTATCATCTTGAAAACAAAACATTTATTCTTTCAGTGAAATACGGAACCGTTCCGTATTTTATCTAACGGGTGGCATCCATAAGTCTAAATATTCCTTTTGCATTGCACAACCTTCAGTGTTATGGCATAATTACGTAAAATTCTGGCAAATTAGGCAGCCCAAACTGTTGCATATACCCTGTCTCTGCGTGCAATGAACGCAAGAGAAGTGACACAATTTCACCTGGTTAATATTGCCTGCTAACCTGGATTTCTTTTAGTTAAATATGCAGGTTTAAAAATATATACTTGTGTATTGATTTTAAGAAAGGCATTGATGTTTATGGTTAGGTACACATTGGAGCAACGATACGCACCGCATCGATTATATGCAAAGCAGGACACGCTAGATAAACTAGTAATATCATCAACCATGTGTAGTTAACTAGTGATTATGAATGATTGATTTATTGTTTTTTATAAGATACGTTTAATGCTAGCTAGCAACTTACCTTGGCTTCTACCGCATTCGCTTAACAGGCAGGCTCCTCGTGGAGTGCAATGTAATCAGGTGGTTAGAGTTTGGACTAGTTAACTGTAAGGTTGCAAGATTGAATCCCCCGAGCTGACAAGGTGAAAATCTGTCGTTCTGCCCCTGAACGAGGCAGTTAACCCACCGTTCCTAGGCCGTCATTGAAAATAAGAATGTGTTCTTAACTGACTTGCCTAGTTAAATAAAGATGAAATAAAGGTGTAAAAAAAATATTTTTAAAAACGGACAAATCGGTGTCCAAAAATACCAATTTCCGATTGTTATGAAAACTTAAAATCGTCCCTAATTAATCGGCAATTCAAATGAATCGGTCGACCTCTAGTAGTAGTAGAGGGTTCTCTTGTCTGTAGCAGTAGTAGTTGTAGTAGAGGGTTCTCTTGGCTGTAGTAGCCCCACTCCCAGACTGCCCTGGCCAGACAGAATTTCATGCACGATGGAGCCTCTAAGCGGATCCCATGGAGAGGAATTGGATTATGATAAATGGCCGGAGAGCTGCCAGTGTGCTCTCTGTGGGTGTTGAAATAGTGTTGTGTGTGTGTGTGTGTGTGTGTGAGCTCTGTGGATGTTGAAATGGTGTCTGTGTGAGCTCTGTGGATGTTGAAATGGTGTGTGTCTGTGAGCTCTGTGGATATTGAAATGGTGTGTGTGTGTGTGTGTGTCTGTGTGAGCTCTGTGGATGTTGAAATGGTGTGTGTGTGTGTCTGTGTGAGCTCTGTGGGTGTTGAAATAGTGTTGTGTCTGTGTGAGCTCTGTGGATGTTGAAAGTGTCTGTGTGAGCATGTGTGGGTGTTTCTAGGTCTCATAATATAATGTTTTCCTCAAGCTACACTCTGCTGGCCCATGATTTTTGTTTTCACATTACTTACCTGTTGTTCTTATCGCTCTCTGCAGGACAGACGGGGATCTTCAGCCAGTGATGTAGACGAGGATGATGATGAAGTTACACAGGGAAGGCTGTGTGGGGAGGAAGAGCATCGCCTGATTCTCCTCCACTTCCTCATCCACTCTGAGTCGTGCCCTCTGATTGTGTGGCAGGAGCACAATGTCATCGACCACACCCACCTCAGCCCCGCCTTCCAAGAAGACGCGTGGGAAGGAGAGGACGGAGGTCATGGGTGACTTGCCGCAGACGGCCAATGAGGAGCTGAGGAGCAAGCTGATGGATTTCCAGATAGAACTGCAGCAGGAGAAGGGCAAGGTAGGCCCGCCCCCTCTCGCATGATAATGAGGATGATGATATGATTATCTGATGCCTATACAATGATACACTGTTAATTATAAACGGGGTGGTTCGAGCCCAGAATGCTGATTGGCTGACAGCCATGGTTTATTAGACCGTATACCACTGGTATGACAAAACATGTATTTTTACTGCTCTAATTACGTTGGTAACCAGTTTATAATAACAATAAGGCACCTCAGAGGTTTGTGGTATATGGCCAATATACCGCGGCTAAGGTCTGTATCCAGGCACTCCGTGTTGCGTTGTGCTTAAGAACAGCCCTTATCCGTGGTATATTGGCCATATACCACACCTCCTTGGGCCTTGTTGCTTAATGATACTATTAGGAAATCATTATCACTCTCTTTTCCAATTTCCCCTGTAAACCTCTCCTCCCCTTTGCCTCTCTCCTCCCCTCTCCTCTATCCCACCCTCCTCTCCCTCCCCTGGGTAGGTCTCTAAGCTGAGAGAGCGTCTCCAGGAGCAGAGGCAAGCCAGGGAGCTGGAACAACACAAACACACGGTGGTCCTCACCGACCTCCGCGCCAAACTGCACGAGGAGAAGCTCCGCGAGCTGGCTGCCGGTCGGGAGTCGTTGGCACGGCAACACGAGTTGGAGCTGTCACGTACCATTAAGATCCGCGATGGGGAGGTGCAGCGGCTCCAGGGGCTGGTCCATGCGCTAAGGGACGGGGCGGCTGACAAACTGAAGAGCGCCCTGCTAGGAGAGGCCCGGGAGGAGGCCAGGAGGGCCTTCGATGGGGAGAGACTCAAACTGCAGCAGGAGGTAGGTTGACCTTGGGAATCAACTTGAATCCAACTTGCATTGTTGTATTAGATGAATCATTTTTTCCCCATGGTCAATCAGAATCCTAGCCTGGTTTAGGTTAGGCTACCGCAAATTCCTTCTACTACCAGCTAGACTCCTTTCACAGGCCTCTTGTTTTCAGTATAAGAAGTTTGACTGTTTTAGTCAGGTTTTGAAAGTTCTTATTTAAAGAAACAGAGCGTCTTCTTTGTTTCTGGACTAGCAGAGTCATATGACATTACTATCTCCTGAATCATCTTAATTGCTTCAGGGTCCCAGTACTTGGAAGTGTGTGTATATACACCAATTGTGTCCGTTTGTGTGTGTTCCCCCTCAGGTCATGAAGCAGGAGACGGCACGGAAGCAGGTTGAGGAGGCTCTGGCTAACGCACTGCAGGCAGACAAGGCCAAAGCAGCCGACCTCCGAACAGCCTACCAGCAGCACCAGGATGAGATCAACCGCATCAAGAGAGACTGCGAGAGAGACATCCGAAGGGTGGTGAGTCGACCGTAACATGGCCGCCACGCTATAACCCGATCACAGAAGCCCTGATTGATCCTAACCCACGTCAAACAAGACCATGTGAGAGACGACATGATTGTCTGGTGCTGAGTGACCTGAAAGTTAACCAAATTCCAAACCAATAGAAGCCATAGCTAAGTGAAGCTGGTATTACCCTCAAACAATAGACTGATTCCTCAGATCCTGTACTGCTGAGTTCCCTGTATGCACGTCCCTGTATGCGCTCGATCTGATCAATAGCTTGAATTGCAATGTATCCTATGTTGATCTCCAGTTCTATTTCACACAGTGTAGTTTTGCTTTTCAGAGACCCAGGCTAGCACAGATGACACACGTCGACTGTTGACTACCAGACAGAAGAACACAGCAAGCTAGCACAGGGCCGTAAAAGATGGATCTCTAACCTGTTTTACAGCCAGGCCATTTCACTAATATCATTTTACTGGGATAAGGAGAAGGAAAGGAAGCGAGAGTGAGCGGGCAGTGAGGTGAAGAGAGAAGGGGGAGTGTGAACTAGGATTCATGAATGAATTACACTCAATGACGTTGGAGTCGCGTACCTGTTCGTTCACTCGTTTGTGGTCGGAAAATAATGAGCTGTTGTGGGAGGAAGGGAACAATGGGGTAGAAAGAGAGCGCAGGTTGGGTTATAAGACGAGTTCCAGAGTGAACGTTAGTTACGATCACTGTCTCTCTCCCCTTATTTCTTTCTCTCTCTCTCATATCTCTCTTTGTCTCCCGCTCTCCTCCTCCCCATCCTCCCATCTTTCTTAGATGGATGAGCTGAAGGGGAAGGACCGTGTGGTGTCTGCGTTGGAGAGGGAGCTGGGGGTGCAGGCAGGCTATGCCCAGAAGCTCCAGCTGCAAAAGGAGGCTCTGGATGAGCAGCTGGGCCAAGTCAGGGAGGCAGAGAGGCACCACGGCAGCCCCAAGAGAGAGGTGGTCCCTACCCTGGGGGATACCCAGGACTATATCAACAACCAGGTGAGGACAGCCCCATTTTAAAATACACACACAGGCAAGCACACACTTATGCACGAACACATTTTACTGACATGGCATTTTCCAAAAACCTGGTGGTCAACTCATTCACACATTGTCTTTGTTTCTAATCATCTCCCCAATATCTCTCTCTCTGTCTCTCTGTCTCTCTCTCTCTGTCTCTCTGTGCCTCTCCGTCTCTGTCTCTCTCTCTCTCTCTCTCTCTCTCTGTCTCTCTGTCTCTGTCTCTCTCTGTGTCTCTGTCTCTCTCTGTGCCTCTGTCTGTCTGTCTCTCTCTGTCTCTCTCAGGAGGTTGAAGATCTTCGGGATGCGAGGAGGTTCCAGCTGAAGATAGCTGAGCTCCACTCTGTTACCAGGAAGCTGGAGGACAGGAACGCACTGCTGGCAGACGAGAGGAACGAACTGGTGAGGAACACACACCTACACCTACACAAACACACACAGAAAATACCTTGGTGGATAACTGAACATTGTAGGGACATTATGGGGACTTATGGAAACGCTATGGGAACATTGAAGGGATGTTATGGAAATGTGCAGGTATATAAAAATAGGTCGACACATCTCATCGGTCACTGTTTCTCTTGTTGTCTCCCTCCATCTCTGTCAGTTGAAGAGGGTGCGCGAGGCAGAGAGTCAGATGAAGCCCCTGTTAGATAAGTATAAGAGGACGTCGAAGAAGAACGATGACCTCCTGCAGACTCTGCAGCGCATGGAGGAGAAACTCAAGAACCTCAGCAGAGAGAACGCGGAGATGGTGAGGGAACCAGAAATATCCTCCGTTGTCTACTTTCCTTGTCATGTCTCCTTCATGATGGGAAGAGGACACCATTTGGAAGTATTTGGACCGACGTGTTGATAAGTTTAGCAGGAGTATAGCCAATGCTTAGATATTTCTGAATGGATTAAGAGGAAACTATACTGAACAAAAATATGAACGCAACATGCAACAATTTCAACGATTTTCCTGTCTTACAGTTAAGCCCATGGGTGTGTCTGGGAGGGCATAGGCCCACCCACTGGGGAGCCAGGGACAGCCAATCAGAATGAGTTTTTCCCCACAAAAGGGCTTTATTACAGACATAAATACTCCTCAGTTCTGTCAGCTGTACGTGTGGCAGGTCTCAGATGATCCCGCAGGGGAAGAAGCCGGATATGAGGGTCCTGGGCTGGCGTGGTTACAAGTGATCTGGGGTTGTGAAGCCGGTTGGACGTACTGCCAAATTCTCTAAAATGACGCCGGTGGCCGATTTATGGTAGGGACATTAACATTAAATTCTCTGGCAACAGCTCTGGTGGACATTCCAGCAGTCAGCATGTCAACTGCAGACATCTGTGGCAAAACTGCACATTTTAGAGTGGCCTTTTATTGTCCCCAGCACGAGGTGCACCAATGTAAGGATTCTTTTTAATCAGCTTCTTGATATGTCACACCTGTCAGTTGGATGGATTATCTTGGCAAAGGAGAAATGCTCACTAACATTTGAGAGAAATAAGCTTTTTGTGCATATGGAACATTTCTGGGATCTTTTATATCAGCTCATGAAACATGAGACCAACACTTTACATGTTGCGTTTTAAATTTTTGTTCATTATACATTGTCCAGTAGGTACCATGTGAGATTTGTAATTGCTCTGTGAAATGGAGGGAAAGGGAGACCTCCAGTGGACATCTGAGAAAAAGCATCAAGATGATTAGGTAGCAGCATCTGTGTGACTGCAGTATTTGCAATTCTCCTTGATTACAAAGTCACCTTGCACAACTTAAAGTTACGTTATGTTTCAGGAAATCCTGTCTCTTTTGACCTCACTGCTCGAGTTGCCTAACCCTGAGAATGTCTCTCCTCCCCCTTTCTCTCTTCCCCTTTCTCTCTTCCCCTTTCTCTCTTCCTCTCTCCCTCCCTCCCTCCCTCCCTCCCAGAAGGAGAAGGCGCACTCTCGTTCCCAGCAGCCCCAGCAGCTGAAGAGGCCTACCTCCCTGACAGACCTAAGCCACTCCCACGAGGAACAGGAAGTGGAGTTCCTCAAGCTGCAGGTTGCCGAGCAACGAGGCATCATCGACGAACTCACGCAGGTTAGGGAGACGGACACACAGACATTCACACTGCAGTTTATCTGATCTTTAAATCACCCGAGCTTCCAAGTAACAGGGCATTGACAGGTCCTTATTGTAGTGAGATTAGTGAATCAGGCAGCCGGACACTAGCTCATAAACAAAGAGGGGGCCATTTTGTTGAATTTTACCAGAGTACATTGAAACAGTAGGATAAAATGGGTGCCGTTAGGGTCAGTGAACTGTTGGGTAACATGTTGGTCCTCTGTACACCTGGGCTGCCCTCCAGACCCTCACCAACCACCCACCACCCTCTCTCTCTGTTCTAATCACCTTAAATCAGTGCCTTGCTGATAATTCACTCATTTGCATGATGTTCTGCTGGCTCCTTGCCTCTGGTTTCAAGGTGTTGTACACACAACTCTTTGTCATAATCTCTTGACCCTGCTTCTCTTGAGAATCCTACTCGTCTCACTTTTTTACCATGGGTGCATTTTGACAAGCCTAAATCACACCGTGCTCCGATTCGGTCTCCAGTAGTTCACACACAGGGGATGATAGATGGCCTAGATTAGTACAATTAGTTTGTCAGGTTAAGGATCAGTCTCACATCAAACCAAGCATTCTCATACATACTGCACACAATGCATGTGGTGTGGAGTCAAAAAGCTGTAAATCCTAAATTGTCCTCTGCTCCTTTTTGGCACAGGAACGTGACAGACTGATGCTCTGCAAAAATAACCGAAGAAAAACCCTCAAGCTACCACCTAAAGTAGGACTACTGCTCCCTTCGCCCTTCTGTCTGTGTGTTTCTGTCTGTGTGTTTCTGTCTGTGTACGTGGGTTTTTTGTTGTGTTTTCTAGCACTAGGCGTTTCTTTGTTGTGTTCTCTGTCTCCGGTCACACACTGTTGATCCAGTGGGGTTGTCACTTAGCAACTGTCTCTTCCCATGATGCCGATGCACTGGTTCTGTGTAATTGGGCTCAATGGGGAACTATGTGTGTTTTTGATTTGTCTTTGTGTAGTTTGTGTGCGCGCAACTGTGTGACTGTGTGTTTCTAATTGGGCTCATAGGGGAACGATGACACCTGTTGTTCAGCTCAGAATGATAGGTAGATGAGGTGTTGATGAGGAGGCACGATTAGCGCAATTGGGCTGGGTTCTCAATCGAGTCTGCAGAGTCAGTGATGTACGTTAGGAGAGAAGGTGATGGAAGATTCAACACACTCGCTGCATCTATAACTGGAGCTAGCTATTGGGACTCTCATTCTGAAACGGAAACCGGCGAACGGAACGCGCCACTCTCACACTGGGAGGGTTATTGAGATTTATAAACCTCAAACGTCAATTAGGACTCTCAAACTGGGAAATGGAACAGAACACACTTATGGAAAGAGTTTGACTGGAATGGAAAAGTATTCCACTGCTGCCTTGCAGGCCTGGTGACTATCTTAAACATCATCCAGGTTTTTTAAATTTTCTTTGGGAGGAGTGAAGGCTAGTTAACAGCTCCTCTCTCGCTCCGTCTTTGTCTGCGTAGTGCGCGACTGAGACACGGTTGTGTGTCAGAGCTCAGTGCTCGAGGACTGGCACGTACAGTGTAGATTGCCTTGGAAGATACTGGATTTGTCGGGGGGGTTCTAGTATAACAGCAGTATGTATGAGTACTTCCAGCTCATCCTCTACTTCTCCTTCTTTATCGGCCTGTGTGCTATGGTCTGTCTCTACTTCTCCGGTTGTCAGGAGATGACCTACAAACACGATGGTAAGGACTTTATTGTGGTATAGTAACCATTTGAGCTGACTGAGTGGATTGGACCTGGACACAATGGGAAAGATACAGTGGTTTTAGAGAATGTTGTTAAGATCAATGGGAAGGACGAGATTGGCCTTTTTCTTTTAGAGAATATTGTGAGGAGAGTTTTGGTTTCGTAATCCGATGGTAAGGGATATGGAAGTGATTGTTTCCGAGGTTGACGGACTGTCTACAGTCGCTAGTGAAAGTCTACACACCCCTTGCACAGCCTTGCATGTTTTTTTTTATGCTACCGATCTTCACAACCTACTCCACACTTTCAAAGTGAAAGAAAAACTATTAGAACTTTTTCCAAATGTAATTTTAAAAAATCTGAGTTAATAATTGGTGGAGCACCTTTGCCATCTGTGAATCATTTTAAATACGATTCTACCAACCCTGCACAACTCTTAGGGCAACATACTGTATATCCATTGTTTTTGACAAAATTGCGTAAGTTCAGTACATTTGGTAGGGAATCATTGATAGACAGCAATATTCAAACCTTGTCTCTGATTTTCCAGCAGATCTAAGTCCAGACTGAGATTGGACCATTCTGGAACACTCAACACCTCTTGAAAAGCCATTCTGGTGTGTCTTTGGCATTAAAATGCGTGTAAATTTACAGCTGGAACTAACTTACTATCTCAGGGTTAGGTTTTCAGAAGTCTACAATGGCTTTTCCTCATACTTTGCTCCTTTCATATTTATTTTTATCCTGATAAGTTCCTCAGTCCCTGCCGGCGACAAGCATGCATGATGCAGCCACCACAATACTAGACAATACAGAGGGTTTCACTCTGTGTTGTGCTATATTGGATTTGAATACCTAATCCTGGGAGAGAGTTTTATTTTTAAGGTGAACAATTACACAAAAGTTGATGCCAATGCCATGGCTTTCCAAGAGGTGTTGAGTGTTCCTGAGTGGTCCAGTCTCAGTCCTGACTTAAATTTGCTTGAAAGTCAGAAGCAAGCTTTGAATATTGCTGTCCATCAATGATTCCCAGCCATAATTTCCTGAGCTTGAGCATTTTTGACAAAAACAATTGATATACTGTATGTTGCCCTCAGAGTTGTGGAAGGTTGGGAGGATCTTATTCTAAATGATTCACAGCTGTAACGGTTCTTCCACCAAGTATTAACTCTTGAGTGTGAAGAAATGTAATCAACACATCTCCATTTTGTATTAATAAAATAAAATGTCTAACTTTAAAGTATGGAGTAGATCTGTAGGAAAATGTAATCCTTTTTAGATTACATTTTAAGGCAGCCACATCTGATTAAGGGATGGGTAGACTTTCAGTAGGCACTATGTGAGTGTTCTGTATAATAATGGGGGTGTGTTTTTGTATTTTCTCCTACCATTTTGTGAGTGTGCAAATCAATATGTTACAGATCCTCTCTCCCCCTTGCTGCCCCCCCCCCCCACCTTCTCTCTCTCTCTCTCTCCTCTCCCAGAGGCATGTTGTGGAGACGTATTTTGGATTTGACGAGGAGTCTGTGGACTCTGAAACGTCCTCTCTGACCTCTTACATCACTGACCTCACAGACCGTACCCCCGCTACACCCGAGGAGGACCTGGAAGACGTAAGTGTGTGTCTGTGGCCTTTACTCAATTGGATTTGCTCAACTCCTGCATCCTCTCTCCTCCGTCCTTTCTGGCATCCTTTTGAAATGAAATAACTCTCCTTCTCCAATCGTGCGTCATCAGGCAAATCATTTTTACAGGGTGGAATCCCAAAATACATTTCATAAGTGATGAATAAATGTAGCTGGTTGTGCAAGACATTTTATAGATGAGAAGGATAAGTAGCACATCGTTTTTAAATGTTTGCACGCTTTACTCATTCAAGAAAACAATAGCTGATTTTAAAAGGGGCCTTGGCAGAGTTCAAAACTCAGGTAGGATACACTTGTGCTTCCTCACGAAAAGGAGGCTATTGAGGAGGTGAGGACCGTCTTCCGTTAGCCTATTAAAGAATTGACACTCCTTGACCACTCATCGGTTTCCAGGTCACGGAAGAGCGATAAGTGAGAAAAGGGGTGTGTGTGTGTATTTGCTGTTTAGCAGTGGTGTAGTGGTAAAATAAATTGGTGCGTAAACGCCGATGGCCCTTCTCACTGAATAAAGTATCACTCCCTATATTTTCAATGCATTTTTCAGCTGTAAGTTAATAAACGCTTGCGCATATTTAATGGTGTTCAGGTGTGTGTTTGACCCTGTCTCTGTTCCTCCAGGGTGTATCTCGTGAAGAGGCAGAACTGAGGTTCAGACAGCTGACCAGAGAGTACCAGGCTCTCCAGCGGGCCTACGCCCTCCTGCAGGAACAGGCTGGGGGGTCGCACGACGCTGAGAGAGAAGCCAGGGTTAGTAGCTTTAACGCCTACCTCCTCATAACCCCGAACGCCTTCCCCTAAAATCTATCCATAAACTCCTGATGTGACCATCACTGTCTCAAAACATGAGGAGTACAAGATGAATGTTCTTTGGTCTTGAAGGGCTGCAGGATGTAGAGGCTTTTGTTCCAGCCCAGCACTAACTCGATTCAACTAATTTGACTCTGGCCTCTGTTCCTGTTCCCGCAGAACCGTGAGCAGTTGCAGGCGGATCTAATAGGCTGCCAGGCAAAGATTGGCGACCTGGAGAAGGCATTAGCCGAGAGGGGGCAGGTAAAAGAGAAAAAGGGCGGGGAGAAGACTGGGAGGTCCCTGGCTGCTCCGCTCTCATTGACCCTGCTGCTTGTCTGTCTGGGGGCTTTGCTTTTGGCCTGGTGCTACGCCGACCGGATCTGCTGCAGAATCCTGTGATGACGCTCTGATGTCACAACTCTGCCCTATTTGCATGCTCCAACCATTGTTGACAGTGTTTTTTTCCCCAGACCTTTTTATAAAGTCTATTTTCACTGGAAAAGAGCGAATCGGCATTATCTACTCATGATCAAATTGATTGAATGTTACGTCATGCCAAACAAATCCACCAATCATACCAAATTATACCATTTACAGACATGACTATGACACACAAGCTTAATAAAAAATAAAAAATCACATTATGTGGAAATCATCTTACTACGTTCCTCTGTAAAGATATGTCAATTTGATTATTTCCATGTTTTAAGCAATCACATTTGTAAAATCACAGAGGGAAATATATGTAGTGAAGAGTATCTGGATTTGGGGTCAAAACCAATGGACAACCGAATGCAGATCACATAATTGTTCTATCTGATTGTTGAATGCTCAGAATTATTTCATTCGATTGAACAGATCTAAGCCTGGGCAGCGTTTCACAGGGGTCAGAACTCCTAGCTACCTCCTGTCGTTCTCTGTTACCTGTTGCATGCGTCACATTGGTTTACTGCGTGTTACCTGTTTGTGTCGCTGTGGCCCTGTTGCACGTTCTGTTGCACTGCTCGCACCTCTGAGGGGGGCCTCAATATTCCTGTTCCTCTGATCAGCATGTTGTTCACTGTAATACCGGTGGTGGCCTTCCTCTCTGTTTTAATTTCGGTTCAATAAAGCCATGCTACACCAGTTTCTTCTGTTTGTCTTGTGAATGCATGTATGTTTACTGTTTTGAAATCATTATTTCACTTATTTTGGGCTTGTGGGTCTCTGTTGTAAACCAGCTCGTTTGGACTGAGCAGGTAGGGCTGGATCTGTTTGGGCTTTGGTGCCTATGCTTGTTCAGTATCCCTTCTGGTTGGCATGGCTCTCTTTTCTCCCCTGTGATTCTGTGTTGTGATGCTTTTGTTTTCTTCTGAGACGTGTGTGTGTGTGTGTGTGTGTGTGACTATGTTTCTCCAGGACTCTAAGTGGGTGGATGAGAAGCAGTACCTCATCAGGGCCAATCAGGAACTCCACGAAAAGGTAAGACACTTCCTCTGTCACTCAACACTGTCCTGTGAGCCATCTGGAAGGAAAGGACATGAGGATATGGCGCATTTTGAGTGTACTTTAATAGATAAATGATGTCATGTGGTGGGAAATACAAAAGTGTGTGTGTTTGTAGATGTGTGTATTACAGCAGGCTGAGTCGAAGCTGCAGGCAGAGGTGCAGGACGCGAGGGACCAGAATGAGCTGCTGGAATTCAGGGTGCTAGAGCTGGAAGTAAGAGAGTGTACAACCATCAAACTGTCCCCAGGGGGCGACACCGGCCTGCACACCCGACGCAGGACCTACATACAGTGACCAGAATACACACGAACACACACACACACACACACACACACACACACACACACACACACACACACACACATACTACTGTGCTTCGACCCATTGTATGTACCCTGTATTTCCTCGTTTTGCTTTCTGACTGCCTTACCATCCCCACTGAACTGGAAACTTGTATTTTTTACATTGAAAGATGTACAAGAATGCGGTCTTAAGTGAGATGAATATAAATTTGTATGGAATAAAATGTATTTAAGTTCACCATCCACCCCATCTTTGTTCATTTGTCTCCCCTCCCTGCATGTAGTTCTTAAGTTTTATTTACTTTCATTAAAAAAACTTACATTTATTTCAGTTGTATACATTACTTTCAAACCATTAGTCATACATGTCCTGGATTTTTTTTTAAATGTTCTCAACAGAAGATTGACTGCATAGCTTTCCACCTTTTCAGGTTTCACTTGTTTCAATCACACTGCCTACAAAAACTGATGTAGGATCAGTGTCTTTCGTTATGACATCATAGGATATACTCTATCACTTCAAGATGAGATCAACTCATAATACACAGACTCCTAAAGAAGGGTGGACCCATAACGGACCGAAAGATCTTCAATCACTTACACACTCACACATTTGAAGATGTTTTAAAACCCCATTTGCTTTGGTTTGCGTCATCTTTAAAAACATTTTTCTCCACCCACCTTATTTGGACAGATTCTGAGCATGCTATCCTCATCATGTAAGTACTGTACATCATTACATCATTCAGTTCAGTTCCCAACCATGACCCATTCACTATCAGTCTCACTCACCAAACAATCAGAATGTTAGTTGGATTGTCTTTAGGGGATTGACTTTTAAGGCACATGAAGTGGATGGGGAGGACTGTGTGTGCATGAGGGTGGGGTTAACTGTCTGTGTTGTCCAATAGGAGAGGGAACGCAGGTCTCCAGCCATGGGCTTCCACATGTCCACCTTCCCAGAGAACACCAACAGCGCTCTGCAGATATATTGCCATCAGGAGGGCATCAAGGTATCTCTCTCTCTCTGTGTCTCTGTCTCGCTCTTCCCCTCTTTCTCCCTATATGAACTGGATGTGTGAACCCTCTTTAGGACGTGGTCATTCCAGATCTCATGAAGAAGCTGGATATCTTGGGAGATAATGGGGTGAGTTCACATTAGTCTCCACTCTTCCTAACGCTCTTAGTAAAACTCACACGGGCTAATTTTACTTCTCAATTAAAACCTTAAATACTTTAATTATTTTCCCCCATCCTCTATCCCTTTCTTTTCTCCTCTTCCTCTCCACCTCTCCAGAACTTGCGTAACGAGGAGCAGGTTGTGGTCATTCAGGCGGGGACGGTTCTCTCAATGTGTGAGAAGGTCAGTCTCTCCTCCTCCTCCTCATCGCCACTCAGCCTGCCATTACTGACACCTACTGGTCATATCCATTATCTACTGTGGAATTAATTCTCTCTCTCTCTCCATAGTGGTTAAAGCAGATAGACAGCACAGAGGCAGCCCTGACCCAGAAGATGATCGACCTGGAGAATGAGAAGGTGAGAGAAAAAGACAAACGTATCTGTACACGCGTCAGTTCTTCTACAACCTCTACATACAGCACACGACACCGTTGTCATGATGTGAAATCATATCGTGTGATGTCAACTCCTGGGATGTCATATCCTCTGTGCTGTGGCTGTTCCAGGACCTGTTCAGTAAGCAGAAGG
The DNA here is from genome assembly GCF_029448725.1 of Salvelinus fontinalis. Taxonomy (NCBI): domain Eukaryota; kingdom Metazoa; phylum Chordata; class Actinopteri; order Salmoniformes; family Salmonidae; genus Salvelinus; species Salvelinus fontinalis. Next base: position 47,132,290 of record NC_074670.1, read on the forward strand.
GCTTCCTGGAGGAGGAGCTGGACTACAGGAAGCAGGCCCTGGATCAGGCCTACATGGTACGACACAGCAGCCCGATGGGACAGGAGGGTTACTCTACAGCTGCCTCCTGCTTGTAGGAACATGGGTGGTTGTCCTCTCTAGCTCAGTTGGTAGAACATGGTGCGTTTAATGTTAGGATAGTGGGTTCGATTCCTGGTACCACCCGTACGTAAAAATGTATCCACACATGACTAAGTCGCTTTTGAATGGCATTTATTGTTCTAATATTATAAAAACCCAATGGTCATTATATTATCGAGCACCAGTTCTAATCACGATCACATTTATGTTCATAAAGTGCAAGCATGTTGTAGGCCTTCATCTAGACACACTGTCAGCCCTCTAGCTGATGTAAACCCATCAAACATCACGGACCCAGAGACCAAACCCTGTTTGAGTTTGTGTTGTCGGGATACTGCATCTTTTACCTCAATGAATCCCTGTTTGCACTGGGTACTAAAGGATTGAAAGAGACATGCCTTACTGACTGGGGAAGTACGGCTGATGTTCAGACATATCCCTAGTACTTTAAGACACAATGCCTGAGTGAAATGTGTAATTCCAATGAGAAGGTGTTTTGGAGGGAACAAACGTAGGCTATAGATGTGTGAATGCTTGAGTACAGAGTAAAGGCATAAAAAGCCCATATGTTTTATGTTCTTCAAATCCCTAACTGGATTCAAGACTCACTACCACCATATAAATCAAATGAAAATGTGTTGGTCACATACACATGGTTAGCAGATGTTAATGCGAGTGTAGCGAAATGCTTGTGCTTCTAGTTCCGACAATACAGTAATATCTAACAAGTAATCTAGTAATCTAACAAAAAAAACGACCTTATACACACACATGTAAGGGATGAATAAGAATATGTACTTAATAATATATGGATGAGCGATGGCCGTGCGGCATAGGCAAGATACAGTAGATGGTATAGAGCAGTATATACATATGAGATAAGTAATGTAGGATATTTAAACATGATTAAAGTGGCGTTATTTAAAGTGACTAGTGATACCTTTTATTACGTCCATTTATTGAAGTGGCCAGAGATTTGAGTCTATGTTAGCAGCAGCCACTCTATGTTAGGGATGGCTGTTTAACAGTCTGATGGCCTTGAGATAGAAGCTGTTTTTCAGTCTCTCGGTCCCAGCTTTGATGCACCTGTACTGACCTGGCCTCTGGATGATAGCAGGGTGAACAGGCCGTGGCTCAGGTGGTTGTTGTCCTTGATGATCGTTTTGGCCTTCCTGTGACATCGGGTGCTGTAGGTGTCCTGGAAGGCAGGTAGTTTGCCCCCCCCCCCCGGTGCGTTGTGCAGACCTCACTACCCTCTGGAGAGCTTTGTGGTTGAGGGCGGTGCAGTTGCCGTACCAGGTGGTGATACAGCCCGACAGGATGCTCTCGATTGTGCATCTGTAAAAGTTTGTGAGTGTTTTTGGTGACAAGACAAATTTCTTCAGCCTCCTGAGGTTGAAGAGGCGCTGTTGCGCCTTTTTCACCATGCGGTCTCTGTGAGTGGACCATTTCATTTTGTCCGTGATGTGTATGCCGAGGAACTTAAAACTTTCCACCTTGTCCACTACTGTCCTGTCGATGTGGATGGTGTGGGGGGGTGCTCCCTCTGCTGTTTCCTGAAGTCCACGATCATCTCCTTTGTTTTGTTGACATTGAGTGAGAGGTTATTTTCCTGACACCACACTCTGAGGGCCCTCACCTCCTCCCTGTAGGCCATCTCGTCGTTGTTGGTAATCAAGCCTAAAACTGTAGTGTCATCTGCAAACTTGATGATTGAGTTGGAACCGTGCTTGGCCACGCAGTCATGGGTGAACAAGGGAGTACAGGAGAGGGCTGAGAACGCACCCTTGTGGGGCCCCAGTGTTGAGGATCAGTGGGGTGGATATGTTGTTTCCTACCTTCACAACCTGGGGGGGCTGTCAGAAAGTCCAGGACCCAGTTGCACAGGGCGGGGTCGAGACCCAGGGTCTCGATCTTAATGACGAGTTTGGACGGTACAATGGTATTAAATGCTGAGCTGTAGTCAATGAACAGCATTCTTACATAGGTATTCCTCTTGTCCAGATGGGATAGGGCAGTGTGATGGCGATTGCATCGCCAGTGGACCTATTGGGGCGGTAAGCAAATTGGAGTGGGTCTAGGGTGACAGGTAGGGTGGAGGTGATATGCTCCTTGACTAGTCTCTCAAAGCACTTCATGATGACAGAAGTGAGTGCAACGGGTCGATAGTCATTTAGTTCAGTTACCTGAGCTTTCTTGTGAACAGGAACAATGGTGGCCATCTTGAAGCATGTGGGGACAACAGACTGGGATAGGGAGTGATTGAATATGTCCGTAAACACATCAGCCAGCTGGTCTGCGCATGCTCTGAGGACGCGGCTAGGTATGCCATCGGGGCCGGCAGCCTTACGAGTTTAAACACATTTAAAGTCAGGTAACAGTAAGAGTATGTAGCATTCACTTCCATTTATACATTTTATTCAGTGTTTTTGTTGGTGTGTATTTGTGTTTTTAGTTCCACTTTATATTGTGTCAGTAGAAGCATGTATTTACATGGTAACTACACTGGCGTAATAAAACATAGCTGTAAGTACTATGTAACAAAGTGTACTTAGTACCTACACTTTAGTTACCATGCAATTGCCATGAACAGCACATCATTATAGCAACACTAGATATAAAGTGGAACAGTGTTTTCCATCTATGCCATGATCACAGTGGCATGCCTGTGTGTGTGTGTGTGTGTGTGGCTGTATGACAGAGGATCGCGGAGCTGGAGGCTACGCTGTATAACGCTCTGCAGCAGGAGCCCGGGGGGCGTGCGGTGGCAGAGTCTCTGTCCGACAGGCAGAGGGAGGAGCTGGGGCTAGCCGTGGACAAACTGCGGAGGCAGATACTCAGGCAGAGTCGCCAGTATGACAGTCAGATCTTACAGGAGCGCATGGAGCTCCTACAGCAGGCCCAGCAGGTAAGGAAAGGCCTTAACCTGCAGCCGCCACAGAGAAAAGATGCAGTATCCCTCCCTCCCTCTACGTGTATAGGTGTGTCAGTATGAGTGTTGGTGTATTTGTATAAAGATGCAGTATCTCTCCTGCTTTTGTGTGTGTGAGTGCTTATGTTTTGTGTATCCCTCCAAACGTCAGCATTTCACAGAAGCCCTATCCTTATTCTAATCGTCTTCATTACGCCTCACCTCGTACCTAAAAGTCTTAACACGTCTTATCTTAACCTTTTCTATTATTATTTTAAATGTAAACTTTATTTAACTAGGTAAGTCAGTTTACAATGACGGCCTACCGGGGAACAGTGGGTTTAACTGCCTTGTTCAGGGGCAGTACGAAGGATTTTTTCCTTGTCAGCCCGGGGATTCGATCCAGCAACCTTTCGGTTACTGGCCCAACGCTCTAACCACTAGGCTACCTGCCGCCCTAATCTTAACCGTATGCAATCCATTGCTTCAGAAACGAACCATCGTCTTTCTAATCTATAACGCCATAACAGTTTACTAAAAACATTAATTATAAAAAACATTCTCTGTAACTGACCTGCAGTTGAGCGATTCTTCCCAGTCAGTGGTCTCCTCCACCAGCCGTGCTGGTTGCAATTTTAGGATCTCACACTAATCACAACCCTTAAAACAGCTCTTTTCCAGGCCCTGCCTCCTCTCTGGCTGACTCAGCTGTGTTGTGGTTATGACCTAAGCAGCTTTTAGCATTCATGTCAGCCACGCAAATGTGATCAGTGTGTTTCCAGTGTTTCATTACTCTATCAGGAGCATCGTATTAATCGTAATCGTAAATAGTAATCGTATTAAATTACTATTCTTATTCCTAATTCTATGATCAGGAGTACCTACCAGTGGATTGGGACTGGTATGGTTCCAGTGAAAGTTCTTGGATTCCACACGGAGTGTGTTCGTCTCAAATGCCAGTTCTTTCTCATTAGCCTGTAGTGTTTAAAGGGGCAATCTGCAGTTGCTACAAACGTTTTTAGACTTTTAGTCCCTGTATCCATACCTCTTTCCATGAGTTTGAGAGTGGCACATTTCTCCAGCACAATCCCTCCGCTGTTATTGTTCGAACTGCAGAATCCCCCTTTTGAAGGACAGGGAAGTTGTAGAGGGAAGCAGGGCCAGTGTAGCCAATACCAAAGGTTCTAGGTTTTACCTCTAATCTTCTTTCAGTCAACAAATCAGATCCTGGTCTTGCAGAACAAAGTTCCACTCGCTCGTTGTCAAGGCAGTGGGATTTTTATGACTCTGCAACAGCTACCATGGTAACATGGTAGGAGCACAGGTTTTTGGGAATATGTGGAAACAGACTCTGTTTAGCAACCATGACCATTTCATTTTCTACTTCAACTGTGAAGATAATGACAGACCGTAAGGCCACACATTACCCATATGAACTATCGTATGCTGCCTGTCATAAGTATGACGTTGACCTCCTGAACTCTAGGTTCTGTGTTGTTTCCGTTACAGAGAATAAGGCAGTTGGAAGACATGATTGAGATGCAAAAGAGACAAGTAAAGGAAATAGAAGAAAAGGTATATATGTCATGTAGAGTTTCTACGTTTCATAGTTATGAATGTGGTGGGGCATGGGAGCATGTAGACTGACTTTAAAAAATATATATATTATTCAAGATAACTGTAACACTTCTTCTCTCTCCTTTTATGACCATTCTTTAAAATTCTTCTTTTCTTTTCTTTTTAGTTTTTGTTCCTCTTTTTGTTTTTCTCTCTAGCTTTTATTCTTTGGCCTTAATGACACTGACATGGACCGACAACAGGTAATGGTACACACCTACACAACCGTCATAATACTGTGTAATAACATGATGATTTTGATGGCCATTTGTCTGTTTTCACAGGTGCTAAGGCGCTCAGGTGGAGAGTGAGGAAGAGAAACACAACATATTTGTTTTTTTTCATCCATTTTTAGATGGTTCACAAACCTTATGGCCTTTTTTGATACACGTGCACTTTTGTGGAAGACACTTACCTGGAATGCAAAACAAAACCATGACTTTGAAAAGTGAACAAACATCAGAGACTTGTAAAGAGATATATCAGAGTTTTTTTTTAATAACGGAAATGTCCCCTACCATTTCTGGAAGTGGAACATTTAGCCAAACTCTAATGTGAGTTCTAAAAAGCATAAACATTGTAACTGGAACACTGAAGCAGGTCAATAAAGAAACAGAGAAACTGAGATGGAGACAGTGCCTCAGGTGGATTTAGAGCCAGACAACGAAAGAGTGCAATCGTAGAGGTGGGAGGAAAAGGAGGAGAAAGAGTTGATTATAAAAAAGCAGGGCGATTTTCTAACAGACTAGTCAAGTCCTGGGCATTCCCAGAAAGCTCAGTGCAGGAGGGTCTCCATGGAAACGGTTGGCGAAACGGCTGTCATGGCCAAGTTCAATGAACAAGAAGTGAAAGCTCTGTACTCCGGAGTAGAGGGACACCAGAGGACTACGGGGACAGAATGTGTCACCGGTCTGTGAAACACAACAAAGAATCCTCAATAGGTAAGTGACTTTATAAACTCAGCAAAAAATAGAAACGTCCTCTCACTGTCAACTGCGTTTATTTTCAGCAAACTTAACATGTATAAATATTTGTATGAACATAACAAGATTCTGAGACATAAACTGAACAAGTTCCACAGACATGTGACTAACAGAAATGGAATAATGTGTCCCTGAAAAAAACGGGTGTCAAAATCAAAAGGTACAGTCAGTATCTGGTGTGGCCACCAGCTGCATTAACTACTGCCTCTCCTCCTCATGGACTGCACCAGATGTGCCAGTTATTGCTGTGAGATGTTACCCCACTCATCCACCAAGGCACCTGCAAGTTCCTGGACATTTCTGGGGGGGAATGGCCCTCACCCTCTGATCCAACAGGTCCCAGACGTGCTCAATGGGATTGAGATGCGGGCTCTTCACTGGCCATGGCAGAACACTGACATTCCTGCAGGAAATCACGCACAGAACGAGCAGTATGGCTGGTGGCATTGTCATTCTGGAGTGTCATGTCAGGATGAGCCTGCAGGAAGGGTACCACATGAGGGAGGAGGATGTCTTCCCTGTAACGCACAGTGTTGAGATTACCTGCAATGACAACAAGTTCAGTCCGATGATGCTGTGACACACCGCTCCAGACCATAACAGACCCTCCACCTCCAAATCGTTCCCGCTCCAGAGTACAGGCCTCGGTGTAACGCTCATTCCTTCAACGATTAAAGCAAATCCGACCATCACCCCTGGTGAGACAAAACCGCAACTCATCAGTGAAGAGCACTTTTTGCCAGTGCTGTCTGGTCCAGCGACGGTGGGTTTGTGCCCACCGGTTGTTGCCGGTGATGTCTGGTGAGGACCTGCCTTATAACAGGCCTATAAGCCCTCAGTCCAGCCTCTCTCAGCTATTGTGGACAGTCTGAGCACTGATGGAGGGATTGTGCATTCCTGGTGTAACTCAGGCAGGTGTTGTTGCCATCCTGTACCTGTCCCGCAGGTGTGATGTTCGGATGTACCGATCCTGTGCAGGTGTTGTTACATGTGGTCTGCCACTGCGAGGACGATCAGCTGTCCGTCCTGTCTCCCTGTAGCGCTATCTTAGGCGTCTCACAGTACGGACATTGCAATTTATTGCTCTGGCCACATCTGCAGTCCTCATGCGTCCTTGCAGCATGCCTAAGGCACGTTCACGCAGATGAGCAGGGACCCTGGGCATCTTTCTTTTTGTGTTTTTCAGAGTCAATAGAAAGGCCTCTCTAGTGTCCTAAGTTTTCATAACTGTGACCTTAATTGCCTACCGCCTGTAAGCTGTTAGTGTCTTAACGACCGTTCCACAGGTGCATGTTCATTAATTGTTTATGGTTCATTGAACAAGCATGGGAAACAGTGTTTAAACCCTTTACAATGAAGATCTCTGTAGTTATTTGAATTATCTTTGAAAGACAGGGTCCTGAAAAAGATACATTTTCATTTTTTACTGAGTTTATTATCACAGCACTGTATTTGTGTACCTTCAGTTACCTTGACAAAACAAACCCAACACAAATACTTCCTTCTCCAGCTGTGTTGTGCAGTTCTGTGCAGCTGGCACCCCAGACCTCCAGGTTCCCGACCCATAGAGTGAAGCTTCTAGAGCACAGCCTGAGAGACAACGTCAGCTCCTTTACTGAGTCTGAGAGCTTGCTGCACAGCAGGTGAGGAGCAGGTGACAGAGAGACGGGGATCACATATCACACAGCTACAACATATGGCCACAACCATATCACATTGCGCACACTGTCGTGCTAACATGCAGCTTACCACACGGAATGCTGACACAGTAAGACTGTTGCTTGCCTCTTAGCATGGTATCACTGGTTGTGGGGTTTATTTCTAATATTGCCGTCAGTAAGGTATGTGTGCACACTTCTACTTTCTCTTGGACAGATGACTGGCAAAAACATTTTGACAGTAGGTCTCATCTCTGTTTAATGCTAATGTTATGCTATGCTAATCATGTAATCCTATGCTAATCGTGCGATGCTATGCTAATCGTGCGATGCTATGCTTAATCATGTAATGGTATGACAATGTCATGTGATCTAATGAGTCATGTCGTCATCCTGTGCTGGATCAGAGAGTTGGAGGTGCCAGAGCAGAGCCTGCAACAGAAGGTGGAGGACCTCACAGCACACTCAGTCCTCCACTGTCCCAGCATGCAGCGACGCCAGAGGCTGGACGAGCGGCTCCACGCGCTCAGGGAGGAGGTGCGCTTCATGGTGAGTAGAGACTGTACTAAGCTTCACATTAGCTTCAATGAGGCATATAGAGTGAGAAGTACTCAAATGTACATGTCCTGTAAGCTGTACTGTAAATTGTAGTATAAGCCTGTTATAATAAATTGTAATTATTGTGTAAGTGTTTTGTGAGTGTGGTTTAAATCTAGCATTTCTCAGGTGTAGTGCTATTGTGACTGTAGTCTCCCTCTCTGTTGCATTATATGAGATATGACATTACTCAGATGTGAGGAGTAACTGTGTCATAGTTCTATCATGACCGGTCTTTCCCAGTACCAGGAGAAGGAGCATAGGAATCGTGTGTGTGGAGGGAGAGGCTACAGTGCTGCCAGGCCCAGCTCCGGGCTAAAGAGGAGGAGATGGGTCGCCAGTCTCAGTACTTTGAGCACTTTAAGAGCCAGCTGCAGCTAAAGTTCGGCCTGGCCAGAGACGAGGAGCAGGGCCTGCAGACCAGAGTCCACCAGCTGGAGAGACATGTTCTGGAGATGTCTGTATCTTCATCCACCAACGTAGCCACTGTCAACGCAGCTAGCGTCAACTACCCTGTCATGGTGCCAACGGAGGACAGAGTCCGAAAGACTGGCCCACCCAAGGGAGGAAAGAGAGGAGGAGGATGGGGATGGTGAGGAGGAAAATACACAGTGGAGACGCTACGGACAGCATCTCTAGCAGAAGCAGGGAGCGGATGAAATAGAAATAGAGGAAGAAAGAGAGGAGGAGAGAGAGAGCGTGAGGGAGCGTGGGGTGAGGACAGACAGAGGGCCTCCAGGAGGACCTCAGGGGGCTGTTGGAGAAGGAGGAGCAGGGGCTGGAGGAGCAGAGGGGGCTGTTGGAACAGCTGCAGGAAGCACAGCAAAATGACCATTTCCTGTCATGGAGGAAATGAGGACGGTGGTCCACAGGCTCAAGCTGAATGAGAGCTCCATGACGGTGGAGGAACTGCAGGAGGAGAACCAGAGACTGTGTAAGAGGCTCAGCCACACCCTGAGACAGATCAACCACAGCCCGGGCTCTACTGACCTCCGTCTCTACCCCCAGCCCTAGCTCTGGTGCCAGTCCAGGGACTCCAGCCTGGCTACCGGCCTGCCAAACACCCCTGCCCTGGCTCAACCAGTCCCCTGCCACGTAAACAATACTGACCCGGTGAGTGATGACTTTGAAGCTAATGTGGAGGTGAGTCTTAATCAGTAGTAGGTCTTAAGTCTAAATTGTTGAAGAGTTTGGCCTCAGGAATGTGAATGAGTACAATTACAAGCAAATTGTACAATGGATTATAATGTTGGATTATCATGGCTTTAGCTGCAGAGTGGAATGTTGATCTGATTAACTACAGAGGAACTAAAGAGTGTGGCTTGTGTGTTTGAGACTGGGATCTGCTTTGTGTTGAGTCTCTAATGTTTAGTTTTGACCATCTATGCAGGTGAAGCTGACCCTGGGCCAGTCATCATTAAACACACCTCCCTGTGCTCACCACCGTGGAGCAGCAGAAGCCTCCGCTCTGCCTCTACCCCAGCCGAACTTCCTGAACCTCTCAGGCCACCGTAGCCAGAACCCCGGCAACATACAGTTGAAGTTGGAAGTTTACATACACCTTAGCCAAATACATTCAAACTCAGTTTTTCACAATTCCTGACATCTAATCCTAGTAAAAATGTCTTAGGTCAGTTAGGATCACTACTTAATTTAAAAAATATGAAATGTCAGAATAATAGTAGAGAGAATTATTTATTTCAGCTTCTGAGGCGGAGCAGGGCTGCTAGCTAGGAAGGAAAAGCATGCCAGGAAATGCCCAGGAAAACAGGGTGCCAATTCATAACCTAATTCCCCAGGTTAGCAGAAAGCTTACCACAACTCCAACCCAGAATAATACTACCCTAGTCTTAGCCGATAATGACCTAACCCTGTATGCCTTAGCCCAGGATGACCTAGCTCTAGCCTTGAACCAGGAGAACCAGGCACAGGGCAGGCGTATCAAGGAGCTCCTGCCCCACATAGAGAGCCGGGATAGTGAGAGGAAGCTAGAGAGGGAGAGCTCCAGGCAGGAGAACCAGGAGCAGGGAGGTCTTATAACCGAGCTAACCAGGAAGACAGGATGACCTCAACACTATCATGGAGCTGCAGCAGAGACTGACTGAGAGCGGTCAGCTAGGCCTACAACAGGGTGACCATGGTTTGACCACTGAGTCAGAGTGTGGTCAAAAGGGTGAGCATACGGTCGGGTCAGTGTTCGCTCAACAGGGTCAACCCCCGGTAGGGTTCGTGACCAGTCTACAAGGTGATCACACGCCAGGGTCGGTGAATAGTGGTGAACTACAGGTTGACCATACGACCGAGTCAGTTAGGGATCAAAAGGACGACCATTTGACCACAGAGTTAGGGTCCAGGCTTAGAGAGGAGAGGGACGAGCTAATTGGGTCTCTCAGTGATCTCAAAGAGGAAAGGGAACAGGTTTCCCTCTCACTCAGGTGTCAGACAGGGAAACACCAGCTAACACGCTCCGTGTGGGTTCTGAAAGAAGAACGCGACCGGGTCAATCAGGAACTCTGCGGTTTAAAATAAGAGAAAGAACAGCTTACAAGGTCTGAAAGATGACAGACAAGGTAGTATGGGCAATGTGTGGTTTAAAAGAGGAGAGTGACCAGCTAGTTCCGTCAAGGTCTGGACTCCAGGAGGAGAGATACCAGCTAGTTCAGTCAATGTCTGGTTTCTACAAGGAGAGACACCAGCTAGTTCAGTCAATGTCTGGTTTCCAGGAGGAGAGACAAGCTCTCGCAGTCTCTCTTCAGTCAAGAAGATGAGAGACCAACTAAACGAGTCACTCCACAATCTAGAAGAAGAGAGACCAGTTGATGCAATCAATGTGTGGTTTAAAGGGACAGAGAGACTAGCTAACACAGACACTCAGCCTTCTAGAGCAGGAGAGAGACAAATTGTCATCTCTCTGCCTTCAAACAGAAGACCGAGACCCGGTCAAGCAGTTTAAAGAAGAGCGAGAGCAGTTGGTTCAGTCAATGGATGTTCTGTGCGAACAGAGAGAGCATCTCACAGCGGAGAGAGACCAGTTGCAGATGGACGTCGCTCCTTTACGGAATCAGCTGCTGTCACAGGGGCGGAGTCACAACCAGCAGTACTCTGAGAACCACGTTGGCATGGCAACACACATAGACGGTGTGTTTACAGAGAGAGGGGCCGCTGCGCCAAATACGGAGGATGACGTCGTTCAGAGAAGTCTGGCCACGGTCTACTCCTACAAGACCATCCGTCTGGGACAGTCTGCACAGGTATGAGTGAATCTTTTTACTTGTGTGAGTTGTGTATGTTATGTATGTTGGCACTGATGAGTTTCTGTCAGTAGTAGTAGTAGTAGCATGGCTAACTTATCCCTGTATCCAGGGAACACTTGGAAGAGGTGACAGAGGTGGAGCAGAATGAACTGATGGAGGAGATCAAGTCGTTGGGGGCAGAACACCGAAGGTCACGAGACGAACTGGAGAAGAACCAATCAGAGGTGAGCTGTTTACTTCCTGTGTCCTCTTGGCCAGTCAGAGGAAAGGTCAGAGGTCAGAACAGAATCTGTGTGTGCAGGCTCAGAGCTGAGTGTGTCTGAGGTCAGGCGAGAAGAGGCTGTGAGGAGGGCAGCACACGCAGCCAACGAAGTGAAGAGGAGGTGGAGGAGACGAAGAGGGAGAACCACACACTGAGAGCAGAAGTACGAATAGTGAAAGTATCCCTCTCTCTAACCACAGTAATATTGTCATGTGATGATAACCCACTGGCTGTGTCTTTTGTTAGGTGAGGGAGGTGAAGAGCAGACTAGCGGGTCTGGAGAGAGAGAAGACTGATGCCAACTTACTCTGGACTCCGATAGAAGAGAACTTCAACTTGCTTCAGGCTGAACTTAAAGGTGTGTGTTGTGAGAGTTTTAGCTTCAGTGTTTCTGTGTGTACTGTATAGCTGAATTTGTGGTTGTTCATTCACAGAGATCTAGTGTGAGATCTAGTGTGTGTGTGTGTGTGTTAGGGTTGCTCTGAAGGAGCTGAGTTCAGAGTACATTTCCCTGAAGAGAGAGCAGGGCATCAGAGAGGTGTGGAGCATCACACTCACCTCACCGAGGGTGTGCTATTATGACATCAGAGCTAAGGTCAACAACCCTCTGTCATATAAGATAGGTACAAATGTGTCTTTAGGTTACCAATTTAGGTAGAAGTCATCCTTTTTTACAGCTCTAGGATCAGCTTAATACCTTCCCTGAATTCCAAGACTTACCAATACAAAAGTGACCAATGCCAAGGAGAGACATTCTACTCTGATAAGACCACAGCTCCCTGCTTAGAGAGTTAGTGACGTTTGTTCAAAGGCATGAGGAATACATTTTTATTAGAAGAGAGCTTTTACAATCTCCAAAGAGCTGTATTTGTGGTGAGTGCATATCTTTTTGATGGTAACGTGTTTGTTATTTCCAGTCAGTGTATTTTGTCTAAAGGCTGTTTGTCTTCTTCTCTCCAGTACAATGTTCCTCTGAGAAAGAAGAGCCAGACGGATCTGGACATAGCTGCTCTGAAGGTGAGGGTGAATGGAGAGTCTGTTGGTTGTTTAGAGCTAATAGAGGATTTATTGTTGGATTTGTTTTGACTGACAGCTGTTGTGTCCAACGACAGGCTAAGCTTTCATGATTTGGTTTTGACTTGACTGATGATCTGTTCAATGACAAGCGAAGGTTTCAGGATTTTACATTCATATTTTTATGCACAAAGTCCCAATGTAGTCTCTTTACAGACACTGTACAACCATGTCACCCCCCTTTTTCCCCTTTTCTCCCCAGGATCTCCCTTCCAAGACCAGACACCAGGTTTACTCCAGTCCCCCTCCAGGTCAGGGAAACTCTCCAGGTTACCCCAACCCAAACCTTGCTGCCCTCAAATGACCCAAGCATACCCCCATAACAGCTACCCCTTCTACTACTACTACTACTACTACTGCCCCTGTGCGGACTGTTAAAGCACGAAGTGCCACTACCTCGTTGAACACTGCCCCCACCAAAACTGCCCCTCCAACAATTACCCTTAAAACTACAGCCCTCACTAAAGCTGCCCCCTCCACCTCTGCTCTGCCCCCCACTGAGAGGCCATGACTGCCTGATGAGAACCATTGTGTCAAGAAGCTCCTCTCCAACTGCCAACCTGAACAAGCGAAAGCTAACAAACCCAGAGCTAAGCCGGGTAGAGAAGCCCAGACAACATACACTGTTTACTGTACACTTGATGGAAAGCATGGATGTCTGATTGTTTTTTGTCCCGCCCCTTTAGAACCTCCAGCTGAGGTGGGCTCTGTTGAGGTCATCAGGATGGTGGGACAGAGCAGCCTCATGATTGGCTGGATGAGCTGGGCTGCAGCAACGGAACCTTTGTGTATGGAGACAGGGTAGGCTGCCTCTCACCTGGGATACAGTAGAATGTAAATAAATGGGTTTTGGTGTTGTTCTATACAGTCCAATGTCTCCGTATGCTGTGCTCATCTCGTGCTCTCTCGCTCTCTCTCTCTCTCTTTTGGTCTTTCTCCCCCTCGCTCTCTCTCCCCCTTTTTTTCTCTCTCTCTCTCTTTCTCTCTCCACAGATCTATGTAGATGGGGAATTCCACAAGTCTGTAATGAGCTCCGCATGCACCAAGGTACAATATTAACCAGTAACCAGGAGTAGGCCGTCATTGTAAATAAGAATGTGTTCTTAACTGACTTGCCTAGTTAAATAAAGGTTAAATAAATAAAAATAAAAAGTACTTTGACAAAATGTTTCTCCTTTCCTCCTGTTTCTTTCTCCTCTTCCTTCCTTACCATCACTTTGTGTGGAGTTTCTACGTATTATGAGTTGAATGGTTGAGGATGACAGTGTGTATCTCTCCTCTCTCTGTGTGTTTTCGAGAAGCTGGATCTGTCCGGTCCGGTTCACATCAGCGTTCAGACCCTGGGTTCCATTGGTCTCTACACTGACAAGATTCATGTCATCTACAGGGGGAAACCATGCCCAGTTTAGGACAGACCACACCCCTTTCATCATAGACCACACCCATGACACCACAGCGTCCACTGCTCTTTGCACAGACCACGCCTCCCCAGACTGCAGGACTCCGCCCACACACCGACACAGTGGGTCCACCAAACCAGTGAGTTCTAAAGACATGCATGTGTACTTATTGTTTTGTACACTCAGTTTACCACCCTTGTGAGAGCATAGGTCGGGCTAGCTGGCCAATCAGAGGCTAGAAGCACAAGGGTAAGGGCGCATGGTTAGCACCCGATTGGCCAGGGCCGCAGCCTGGTGACCTCTCACACGAGTGGGGAGAAAAGGTGAGGCCAAGCAACAGGCAATCAAGTTGTAACGTCTAGGAGGAGTAATTCTGTACAGCAACCCTACACTGACCCAACCGTTTCATCTTTCAATGTTTTACTGCAGATTTTCACTGTCCAGTTGAAACCTTTCTCACCAGATTCAGAAGCTCAAACGGTAATGGCGTGTGCCTTTTTCAGTTACTGTGATTCATTGAAATGTGCATGACGAAATAATGAAATGGGACGCATTTGTGATTTTCTATGTTAACAGTCGCCTCTTCTAAGCTTGTGTATTAATGTGTGTTTGTGTTTGCTTCCTTGTGACCTGTGTGTTCTCTCTGTGTACGCGTATGTGCATGTTTGGCGTGCAGCTACAGTCCTCTGGGGGACAGCCTTAACCTCCACCCTAGTAGAGCTGGCCCTGAGAGAGGGAGATACTGTCACGCTGTTAGGTGTACAGTAGATACTTTGAGTGGATCTGTGTCCCATGTATCTAAATGACACTTCAACTGTGTGTTTCAAGTGAGGGCAGGTGTACTGTAGATAACGTACTGAGTGACTGTGTGTTTCAGGTGAATGGCAGACGAGGTCTGGCTCCTGTTGCCTTCCTAGAGGAAGTTCTTGTTCCAGACAGACATGTAAGCCCCGAAGGAACAGCTGATAGGCCACTGTGACTGCCAATTAGAGAGAGGACAAGATGATAGGCCACTGTGACTGCCAATCAGAGAGAAGACAAGATGATAGGCCACTGTGACTGCCAATCAGAGAGAGGACAAGATGATGAGCCACTGTGACTGCCAATCAAATGATGCTTCCCTACAGAGAGATTATAGTGGCCAACATTAATGACGTCATCAAACGCTGCCTGCCCGTGACAAAAACATTCATAAGTGCTCACAGCCTAAAGTCATTTGAAATGGAAAGCTACACTAAAGCACTAGCTGAAATGTGGGTGTGTATGGCCCAGTTTGACATTGTGCTTCTATAAACAGATGCTTTTAACCTACATCCTGCTCATTGAGATCGTGTCAAATCACCTCGGTGCTTCAAAATCCCCCACTTTCCCGTGTCTAATCTCTCGTGGACAGACGCACTTAGCATAACTGGTATCCTAGCGTCTGTCAGCAGACTGTGGGATGCGACGACTAACGAGGAATTTAGTTTCCGGGGAACAGATTTTTCGTCACTGATTATTTTGGACAAATCACGATTTCGCATCTTTCCATTTTCAGAAGAGGAGGGAACATTTGGAACATGGACTTGCCTGTAAATTGCAACTGGAGAGGAGCCGGCCTGCGTCCCCTCCACGTTCTAGTATTTTTTTCTAACACATCTGTCCCCAGAACTTAATCAAGCATCTGACACAATTACGCAATATTTTAGTTTTGGGTTTCTGAGATTATTCTGTATGTGACAAGTGTCAAAAACAAAGGTGGGCCTGAATAATGTGACAACCTGTCTGTCTGACAACCTGTCTAACAATCCGTCTGAAAGCCTCTCGAACATGGCGGTGATATCAAGTGATAATGTTTTACGTTATGATAAGGCAAAGTCGTTTTCACAAGGCCATTTTACTTGATCTTTAGGTATTGAGCCAAATATGGGGAAAAAGCTTCATTCCAAAGACTTTGATATTTCTGTTCCTCGTCGTTACGTTTACAGAAAATGTTTTTGATCAAAATCAAATCATGAAGTAAATTGTCTGAGATGTCCTTCTACTAGAATCGATTCAATCTATGGAGTCGTGTCATTCAGATGGATAGAAGTTTATGACTGATATATTTTGTAGAGATTATTAAATAACCCGAGGTATGCAAATGCAGAGTACTTTGTGTGACTTTCATCTCCTCGTTCTCTGTCTACAGGTCTAACTGACGTTAACTCTTACGTTCTGACCTGATTATCTAAAGGCATCTCAAATGAAATGGAGAAAATACACATTCTGTGTTACACATGATTACTGCATATCTGTCTTTAACTGATAATGATGTATATGGTTGGGGGAATGGCCATGCTGCCACAAATATATTTTTATATCATTCTGTCTTAGATGTAATTTGATTTCCTAATGATTCCTTAGGCTGTATAAAGAGAATAAATGTTTATAGGACACATCACATACAATGGTATGTATTGTGTTTCGAGGATTACACTCATATGCAACCTTGATTTTACCACTAGGTGGCAGTCATCGCAACGCTGACAGCCTGTTACTCTCAATAGACAAATACATCCCACTGGGCACAGATGTCAATTCAACGTCTATTCCACATTGGTTTAATGTAATTTCATTGACATTTACGTGGGAACAACGTTGACTCAAACAGTGTATGCCCAGTGGGATACTACACTTCATAGAAATTCTGTACATTATATTTGTCCTTGCTTTTGACAGGTTTATTGTGATAGATGGCATTGAGATGCATGGGATGCAGATCATTGTGTTTGGACTCAAAACCCCTACTGTGTGGCGTGTACAAACAACTAAATGTAGATTTGTTTGGTAATACTCACACACACACACACACACACACACACACACACACACACACACACACACACACACACACACACACAAAAGGATAGAAGCATTGGAGGCAAAAGTGGCTTAATAATCACCTGCTGTGGTCTGCTGCTGTGTAAAACCCCTCGGCTCAGCAGAAATAAAGTGTGTGTGTTAGACAGAGAGTTTGTGTGTGTATGCGTGTGTGTGTGTTAGAGAGTTTGTGTGTGTGTGTGTGTGTTAGACAGAGAGTTTGTGTGTGTATGCGTGTGTGTGTGTTAGACAGAGAGTTTGTGTGTGTATGCGTGTGTGTGTGTTAGACAGAGTTTGTGTGTGTATGCGTGTGTGTGTGTTAGCCAGAGAGTTTGTGTGTGTATGCGTGTGTGTGTGTTAGACAGAGAGTTTGTGTGTGTATGCGTGTGTGTATGGGGAAGATATGGAGAGGGGCTCAGTCGTGCCTAAACCGAGAAGAGATAAGAACACGTGTACCCTCATCCTCGCACACTCACACACATACACACGCACGAAGAGTCGGACAACCACATAGAAAAGAGAAAACCTTGGTGAATGTGGTCATGGTGTTGGTCATACTAAGGAGTCCTACGAGGTCCTGCTGCACCAGTACTAGCAGGCCTTAAAAGGGCAAGCCGCAGTTGCTAACATAGATTTTTGGACTTATGAATTAATGATATATATACCCATTGATTCTAGAAGAATATAATTTATAAATGCCTCCTGAGCTTAGTTCAAGACCAGTGCAGCTGTCTGTGGAGCTGCCACTCCACTGCTGCAGCCCACCGAGAGACCCACAGTCCACGGAGACACTTTCAGAAACACATTGCTTGGACAGGAAGTTGACTCTGTGAAATGGTGCAGTTAGACAGACAATAATCAGACAGACAAACAGAAAATATGGACATATTATATAGACAGAGAATTTATAGTGCATTCGGAAAGTATTCAGACCCCTTAACTTTTTCCACATTTTGTTACGTTACAGCCATATTCTAAAAAAGTTTTTTTTCCCCCTCATCAATCTACACACAATACCCCATAATGACAAAGAAAAAACTGTTTAGAAATGTTTGCTAATTTATTAAATAAAATAACCGGAAATATTACATTCACATAAGTATTCAGACCCTTTCCTCAGTACTTTGTTGAAGCACCTTTGGCAGTGATTACAGCCTCGAGTCTTCTTGGGTATGATGCTACAAGCTTGGCACACCTGTATTTGTGAAGTTTCTCCCATTCTTCTCTGCAGATCCTCTCAAGCTCTGTCAGGTTGGATGAGGAGCGCCGCTGCACAGCTATATTCAGGTCTCTCTAGGGATGTTCGATCGGATTCAAGTCCGGTTTCTGGCTGGGTCACTCCAGGACTTTCAGACACTTGTCCCGAAGGCACTCCTGCGTTGTCTTGGCTGTGTTCTTAGCGCCGTTGTCCTGTTGGAAGGTGAATATTTGCACCAGTCTGAGGTCCTGAGTGCTCTGGAGCAGAATTTCATTACAAATCTCTCTGTACTTAGCTCCATTTATCTTTCCCTCGATCCAGACTACTCTCCCAGTCCTTGCCGCTGAAAAACATCACCACAGCATGATGCTGCCACCACCATGCTTCACTGTAGGGATGGTGCAAGTTTTCCTCCAGACGTGATGCTTGGCATTCAGGCCAAGGAGATCAATCTTGTTTTCATCAGACCAGATAATCTTGTTTCTCATGGTCTGCATCCTTTAGTTGCCTTTTTGCAAACTCCAAGCGGGCTGTCATGTGCTTCCGTGGCTTCCGTCTGGCCACTCTACCATAAAGGCCTGATTGGTGGATTGCTGCAGAGATGGTTGTCCTTCTGGAAGGTTCTCCCATCTCCACAGAGGAACTCAGGAGCTCTATCAGAGTGACCATCAGCTTCTTGGTCACCTCCCTGACCAAGGCCCTTATCCCACGATTCCTCAGTTTGGCCGGGCGGCCAGCTTTACGAAGAGTCTAGGTGGTTCTAAACTTCTTGCATTTAAGAATGTTGGAGGCCACTGTGTTCTTGGGGACTTTCAAGGCAGCAGCCATTTTTTGGTACCCATCCCCAAATCTGTGCCTCGACCCCATCCTGTCTCGGAGCTTTACGGACAATTGCTCCGACCTCGTGGCTTGGTTTTTGCTCTGACATGCACTGTCAACTGTGGGACCTTATATAGACAGGTGTGTGCCTTTCCAAAAATAAATGTCTCAAGGATGATCAATTTCAAGTATCATAGCAAAGGGAATACTAATGTAAATAAGATATTTCAGTTTTTTATTTTAATAAACTAGCAAAAATGTCTGAACCTGTTTTCACTTTGTCATTATGGGGTATTGTGAGCAGATTGGACTTTTTTAAATTTAATCCATTTTAGAACAAGGCTTTAACATAACAAAATGTGGAAAAAGGAAAGGGGTCTGAATACTTTCCAATGCAATCCTCATACAGTATGTTCTGTATACAATAGGTACTGAAGCTAAAAACTACAGACTACACTATAAACACTGTAAGCTACATTATAACTATACTTGTAGAGATAAATTAATTTTAAACACATTTAAAATTAACATTTTAACAGGATGATGTGCCGTGGGGGAAATATGCGGTATATGTGGGAGGCAGTGCGAAGAGCAATGTGCAGATGAAGTGCAGGATGCATAGTCCATTTCTGAATAGTGCAAAGTCTAGGATTGGGAATATCATCGTGGAACAGGTGGCTGGTTGGTAAGGGCCAGGGCGTGGGGGAAAAAGCTGTTCAGGTGGTGGGAGGTTTTGGTCGTGATTGGCCTGAACTGTTTCCCAGAGGGTGTGAAAGGGGTAGGCGATGATCTTTCCTGCACGCTTCCAGCTCAGCGTTCAACACCATAGCGCCCACAAAGCTCATCACTAAGCTAAGGACTCTGGGACTAAACACCTCCCTCTGCAATTGGATCCTGGACTTCCTGACGGGCTGCCCCCAGGTGGTAAGAGTAGACAACACGTCTGCCATGCTGATCCTCAACACTGTGGCCCTCAAGGGTGTGTACTTAGTCCCCTTCTGTACTCCCTGTTCACCCGCGACTGTGTGGCCAAAAAACGACTCCAAAACCATCATTAAGTTTGCTGACAACACCGGAGTGGTAGGCCTGATCACCGACAACGATGAGACAGCCTATAGGGAGGAGGTCAGAGAACTGGCAGTGTGGTGCCAGGACAACAACCTCTCCCTCATTGTGAGCAAGAGAAAGGAGCTGATCGTGGACGACAGGAAAAGGCGGGCCGAACAGGCCCCCATTAACATCGATGGGGCTGTAGTGGAGCGGGTCGAGAGTTTCAAGTTCCTTGGTGTCCACATCACCAACGAACTATCATGGTCCAAACACACCAAGACAGTCGTGAAGAGGGCACGACAGACCCTTTTCCCCCTCAGGAGACTGAAAAGATTTGGCCAAATGTCCCCAGTTCCTCAAGAAGTTCTACAGCTGCACCATCGAGAGCATCCTGACCGGTTGCATCCCCGCCTGGTATGGCAACTGCTTGGCATCTGACCGTAAGGTGCAACAGAGGGTAGTGTGTACGACCCAGCATGTCCCATGTGCCAAGCTTCCTGCAATCCAGGAATGCTTCCTGAAGTCAGCTCCAGGTTATTGTGATTGCGCCAGGCCACCATCCGGTCAACTTCTCTCCGGTACATGGACTCATCACCGTTGGAGATGAGGCTGACCAAGGTGATGTCATCAGCAAATCATTTCAAATTCCTTATATTAAGCAAACCAGACGGCACTATTGAATGACATTTTTATTTACAGATAGCCGAGGGCACACTCCAACACATCATTTACAAATGAAGCATCTCTGTTTAATGAGTCCACCAGATCAGAGCATCTATAGATGACCAAGGATGTTCTCTTAAAGTGTGAATTGGACCATTTTCCTGTCCTGCTAAGTATTAAAATGTAACGAGTACTTTTGGGTGTCAGGGAAAATGTATGGAGTAAAAAGTACATTATATAGTAATGTACAGATACCCCAAAAAACTACTTAAGTAGTACTTTCAAGTATTTTTACTTAAGTACTTTACTGTTTGACAGATACATTGTTGGAGGTGTAGTTATTGGGGGAGAGTACGCAACCCTGCGGCGCTCCTGTGCTGAAAGACAAAGAGTCAGAGAGGTGTTTCCCTCGGTTCACGTGTTGTGTCCTGTTGGTCAGGAAGTCGGTGATCCACAGACAGATGGAGTCAGATATGTTCAGCTTGGTACGTTTGTCTTGCAGCAGCTCTGGGATGAGGGTATCCACAAACAGTATCCTTACGTATGTTCTTGGGTTGTCGGTGCGAAAGGATGTAGTGGAGGCTGCTGAAGGCTGCTGGAGGGAGGACGGCTCATAATGATGGCTGGAATGATAAACGGAATAGTATCAAACACGTGGTTTCCATGTGGTTGATATCATTCCATTGACTCCATTCCAGCCATTATTATGAGCCGTCCTCGACCTCAGCAGCCTCTACTGTTGGAGACTCATTTTGATAGCGTCGTCCACAGACCTGTTGCCGCTGTAGGTGAACTGCAAGGGGTCAAGGAAGAGCTTGAAGGTCTTCATAATGTCTTATGTGAGTGCAGGAGGTCTGTAGTGATTCAGGCAGGATATTTTCTTTGGAACGGGAATGATGATGGATGGTTTAAAATTGTCAGGAACAGTGTTCAAGTGACTGATTGAGGAGAGCTCACACACACACACACACACACACATACACACACATACACACACAACTGACCTGACATCCCACACTCCTAGCCCTCAACCTGGTCTCAGAGCATTTTGTATTATTCTGTACGTAAATCCAAGACACTCCATTGAATATGATATGTTACGTTTTGTATGGTTAGATAAGACAGATGGTTACTTAACGCAAAAACAAATGTTGGATGGTGGGGCGTATACCGCGAATGTCTAGCAACCCAAAGGTTGCGAGTTCGAGTCTCATCAGGGACAACTTTCACATTTGAGCTACTTTGCAACTACTTAGCCTGCTGGCTAACCCTAACCCAGTGGTTTCCAAACTAGGGGTCGCGACCCCATGTGCCTGATATGAAAATGGGGTCGCGGTAGAATTTCCCATTTCCTGAAGAAAAAAAATATACAAAAAAATATATATAAAATGTACGCTTTGTATGATAAATTGAGAGCAAGTAACGTCAAAAGAGCTGAGCACAGAACTACATTACACCACATCCGGAAAATGTCAAGAACTTTGAAAGTTTCTTCAAGTGCAGTCGCAAAAACCATCAAGCGCTATGAAACTGGCTCCCATGAGGACCGCGACAGGATAGGAAGACCCAGAGTTACCTCTGCTGCAGAGGATAAATTCATTAGAATAACTGCACCTCAGATTGCAGCCCAAATAAATGCTTCACAAAGTTCAAGTAACAGACACATCTCAACATCCTGTTTAGAGGAAACTTTGTGAATCCGGCCTTCATGGCCGAATTGCTGCAAAGAAACCACTACTGATGGACACCAATAAGAAGAGACTTGCTTGGGCCAGGAAACATGAGCAATGGACATTAGACCAGTGAAAATCTGTCCTTTGGTCTGATGAGTTCAAATTTGAGATGTCTGGCTCCAACCGCCGTCTTCGTGAGACAAAGAGTAGGTGAACGGATGATCTCCGCATGTGTGGTTCCCACCGTGAAACATGGAGGAGGAGGTGTGATGGTGTGGAAGTGCTTTGCTGGTGACACTCATTTATTTAGAATTCTTAACCAGCTTGGTTACCACAGCATTCTGCAGCGATACACCATCCCATCTGGTTTGCGCTTAGTGGGACTATTATTTGTTTTTCAACAGGACAATGACCCATAACACACCTCCAGGCTGTGTAAGGGCAAATGGTTTGGGATGAGTTGGACTGCAGAGTGAAGGAAAAGCAGCCAACAAGTGCTCAGCATATGTGGGAACTCCTTCAAGACTGTAGGAAAAGCATTCCAGGTGAAGCTGGTTGAGAGAATGCCATGAGTGTGCAAAGCTGTCATCAAGGCAAAGGGTGGCTATTTTGAAGAATCTCAAATATAAAATATATTTTGATTTGTTTAACACTTTTTTGTTTACTACATGTTTCCATATATGTTATTTCATGATTTTGACGTCTTCACTATTATTCTACAATGTATAAAATAGTACAAATAAAGAAAAACCCTTGAATGAGTAGGTGTGTCCAAACTTTTGACTGGTACTGTGTATATATATTTGATGGGATGTGTAGACATTATGGACAGTATGTGGATAGAATATGTACAGTTGAAGTCGGAAGTTTACATACACCTTAGCCAAATACATTTACTCAGTTTTTCACAATTTAATCCTAGTAAAAATTCACTGTCTTAGGTCAGTTAGGATCACCACTTTATTTTAAGAATGTGAAATGTCAAAATAATAGTAGAGAATGATTTATTAGCTAACAATAACCCTATCATTAACCCTTTACCCTAACTCCTAAACGCAACCCTAACCTTAAGCCCTAAAGCTAACCCCTAGCCTAGTTAACGTTAGCGAGCTAGCTAATGTTAGCCACCTAGCTAGAATTTGTAACATATCATATATTTTGCAAATACGGAACAAATTGTACGTTCGCAAATTCGTAACATATTGCACATTTTGAAAATGTGCAACATATCATTGGAATTGGATTTCATAACATATCACACTAAATTGGGTGAATTGGATTTACATACAGAATAATACAAAATGCTCTGAGACCAGGTTGTAGCACAGCATGTGTTTGTTGTCTGTTTGAAGGGTGTTTCTTCTCTGTATGTAGAGCTGGTGACTTGTGGATTGTAACGTTATCTTTATAAAACACACCAGGCACCATAGAGCAGTGTAGAACTCTTCTCTACAGGAGTTAATTACCTCCATATTACTGTAATTAAGATTAGGCTGATTAATGAAGCTATTCTTGTTATTCAGTCTTTATGTAGGTCAGTTGATCTTGACTGTTCTAGAGATAAAGTTACAGGAAGGTAGAGACAGATATGAGATTGCTATGGAAAAATTGGTGGTGATATGAATGAATAGATTTCTGTATGCTTCCCTACTCTTGCAAAACGTTGTGTGTTTGTGTGTCTGTGTTTCTACTTGTCAGTGACGGCAACATATGGGCCCCGGCCCCACTACGGATTCTGGGACACTGTATGACGCAGACAGACACCTCTGGAACCTTCTTCACAGCGTGTGTGTTTGTGTGTGTGTGTGTTTATCTGCACATGTGTGATTGTATGAGAGAGAGCATATCTTTGTCAATTACAGTGTGTGTGTGTGTGTGTAGCAGTGCCGACAGACAGCTGTCAGCAGGGTGCCCTTGGGAGGGCAGGAGAAGGAAGAAGAGGGAGATGAGGAGGAGGGTAGGTATAAGAGAAGAGTAGATACAGTTGAAGTCGGAAGTTTACATACACCTTAGCCAAATGCATTTCAACTCAGTTTTTCACAATTCCTGACATTTAATCCTAGTAAAAATTCCCTGTTTTAGGTCAGTTAGGATCACCACTTTATTTTAAGAATGTGAAAAGTCAGAATAATAGTAGAGTGATTTATTTCAGCTTTAATTTCTTTCATCACATTCCCAGTGGGTCAGAAGTTTACATACACTCAATTAGTATTTGCTAGCATTGCCTTTAAATTGTTTAACTTGGGTCAAATGTTTCGGGTAGCCTTCCACAAGCTTCGCACAATAAGTTGGGTGAATTTTGGCCCATTCCTCCTGACAGAACTGGTGTAACTGAGTCAGGTTTGTAGGCCTCCTTGCACACACATGCTTTTTCAGTTCTGCCCACAAATTGTCTATAGGATTGAGGTCAGGGCTTTGTGATGGCCACTCCAAAATCTTGACTTTGTTGTCCTTAAGCCATTTTGCCACAACTTTGGAAGTATGCTTGGGGTCATTGTCCATTTGGAAGACCCATTTGCGACCAAGCTTTAACTTCCTGACTAATGTCTTAAGATGTTGCTTCAATATATCCACATAATTTTCCATCCCTCATGATGCCATCTATTTTGTGAAGTGCACCAGTCCCTCCTGCAGCAAAGCACCCCCACAACATGATGCTGCCACCCCCGTGTGTCACGGTTGGGATGGTGTTCTTCGGCAGTTGTCCCCATGTGCAGTTGCAAACCGTAGTCTGGCTTTTTTTATGGCGGTTTTGGAGCTGTGGCTTCTTCCTTGCTGAGCGGCCTTTCAGGTTATGTCGATATAGAACTCTTTTTACTGTGGATATAGATACTTGTGTACCTGTTTCCTCCAGCATCTTCACAAGGTCCTTTGCTGTTGTTCTGGGATTGATTTGCACTTTTTGCACCAAAGTACGTTCATCTCTAGGAGACAGAACGAGTCTCCTTCCTGAGCGGTATGACGGCTGTGTGGTCCCATGGTGTTTATACTTGCGTACTATTGTTTGTACAGATGAACGTGGTACCTTCAGGCGTTTGTAAATTGTTCCCAAGGATGAACCAGACTTGTGGAGGTTTACAATTTTCTTTCTGAGGTCTTGGCTGATTTCTTTTGATTTTCCCATGATGTCAAGCAAAGAGGCACTGAGTTTGAAGGTAGACCTTGAAATACATCCACAGGTACACCTCCAATTGACTCAAATGATGTCAATTGGCCTATCAGTAGCTTGTAAAGCCATGACATCATTTTCTGGAATTTTCTAAACTGTTTAAAGGCACAGTGAACTTAGAGTATGTAGACTTCTGACCCACTGGAATTGTGATAAGTGAAATAATCTGTCTGTCAAGAATTGTTGGAAAAATTACTTGTGTCGTGCACAAAGTAGATGTCCTACCCGATTTGCCAAAACTATAGTTTGTTAACAAGAAATTTGAGGAGTGGTTGAAAAACGAGTTTTAATGACTCCAACCTAAGTGTATGTAATCTTCCGACTTCAACTGTACGTTTTTTAGGAGATAGATCAACTAGGAAATTAGAATAGAATTGGAGTTTATCAAATAACATTAGTTGCATAATTTCTAATCCCCTTTAAAAAAAACGAAATATGTATTTATTTATTATTTTATTATGCCCCATGTATTTAATAAATATATACATGGAGTGTACAACACATTGTGAACACTTTCCTAATACTGAGTTGCACCTCCTCAGAACAGCCTCAATTCTTCGGGGCATGGACTCTACAAGGTGTCTAAAGCGTTCCACAGGGATGCTGACCCATGTTGACTCCAATGCTTCTCACAGTTGTGTCAAGTTGGCTGGATGTCCTTTGGGTGGTGGACCATTCTTGATACACACAGGAAACTGTTGAGTGTGAATAAGCCAGCAGCGTCGCCATTCTTGACACACTCAAACCAGTGCGCCGGGCACGTACTACCAAACCCTGTTCAAAGGCATTTCAATATTTTGTCTTGCCCATTCACCCTCTGAATGACATACATACACAATCCATGTATCAATTGTCTCAAGACTTAAAAATCCTTCTTAACCTGTCTCCTCCCCTTCATCCATACAGATTGAAGTGGATTTAGGTGACACCAACAAGGGATCACAACTTATACTTTATACTATATGTAATTGACAAATACTGTATTTAAAGTTTATTTCCAAATCGCACTGGACTCCAAGTGTATTGGCCAATCAACCAATCATTCCTATCTTAATTCTAACCCTCAATGTCCACAGACTAACCTATTTCCTTTTGCAATACATCCTTCTATTTTTCTGTGATGTCTTAAGAGGGTCTTGAACCTCTTTATTTTTTACAATTTCTATTCCCTAAAAATAAATACTTTAAGTAAGAGTATAATTATATTTCCCATTGATTGACTGTGGTTTTTCAGTTCTCCTAACAGTGCTGTTTATAGGTCCATCTGAACACAGCCATTATGACTTAACAACCACTCCTGGACCTGACTCTAAATGTGAGCCACTGAATGACAGTACCAAAAGTTTATAAACCCGATTCCATGGTATTGGGACATTAAAAAATCTGTTCCCAACTATCTTGAATTGTATGCTGCATAGTTGTCAAACCTCTCGACCTTAAGTGACACTGATATATTTTACAATTTACTGTATACAAGTCATTTTAAGCCATGTACTGTATGTTTTGTTTATTGGAGGCAGACAAACCAAATAATTCCTTTCTCTTTTGAGTGATTGCCCCTTCCATTTTTGTGGCAGAGCTGCGATGTTAGCTATGGTGTTTTAATTGTGGAGCTCTCACAGGGATGCTGTCACTCCGTCAAACCCACAGTGATGCGTCCCGAGGGGGACATGGAGACTGGGTGTCTGGAGTTGCAGTTCCAACCCTCCAGGCAGAGCTCGCTGCTCACACCCCACTGTCGAGCTCCAAAAATGGGCTGGGCCACCCAGCTGTCTGGGCCACCCAGCTGGAGAGATGTTGGAGTCTTTTATGACAGAACCTGTTAATGAACATGATGTTTCATGTTACTGAAGTATTGTGTTCCATGAAGGGGGTCAAAATCAAAGGCAAATGGGTTTTCTGATGTTGTTTTCGCTGAAAGAAATCATTTGTTTTTGTGTGTGTACGCGCGTTCGTTCACGCTCGTGTGTGTGTGCGTGTACTTGTCAACGATGGCAACATCTGGGCCTCGGCCCCACTACGGATTCTGGAACACACTGTATAACGCAGACAGACACCTCTGGAACTTTCCTCACTGTGTGTGTTTTTGTATGATGGAGAACATATCTTTGTCAGATACAGTATACTGTGTGTGTGTAGCAGTGCAGACAGACATCTGCCAGCAGGGTGCCCTAGGAGGGCAGGAGACGGAGGAGGAGGAGGAGGGAGGGATATAATTGGAGTCTATCAAATAACATTAATTGCATCATTTCGAATACACTTTCTATACAGTATATACTGATAGATACAGTCTGGCGTTTTCTGTAATGACCTTAATGATCACTGTTTTATAGCCTGTGTTCGTAATGGCTGCTCAGTGAAACGACCTGTCCTGATTTGTTATAGACGCTTGCTAAAAAACCTTAAATGAGCAAGCCTTCCTTCATGAACTGGCCTCTGTAAAATGATATAGAATCAGCTTGATCCCCTCTGTCGAAGCTTGGACCTTCTTTTTTATATTTTCAGTGGTATTGTTAACAAACATGCCCCCATCAAGAAAATTAGAATTGAAAACAGGTTCAGCCCCTGGTTCGACCATGATCTTGCAGAGTTACTCCACCTCGTGAATTGCATTTAGCGAAAGGCTCGGCACACGCATACTCAGGCTGACTGGTTCTCATTTAGGCAAATGAGAAAAAAGTTTACTCAGGCTATCCTGAAGGCCAAAGTTTGTTACTTTAAGGAACAGTTCTTTCTCTGTGGGTCTAACCCCAAGAAGTTCTGGAAAATGGTTAAAGACCTGGAGAATAAACCATCCTCCTCGCAGCTGCCCATGTCACTTAATGTTGATGATGGGGTTGTTACTGACAAGAAGCACATGGCTGAGCTCTTTATTCACCACTTCGTTAAGTCAGGATTCTTATTTGACACAGCCATGCCTCCTTGCCCGTTCAACATTTCCTCATCTCCCACCCTTTCTAATGCGACAATCCTTGATGCTCCTCCCTCTTTTTCCCCTGCCCCGCTACAAAGTTTCTCCCTGTAGGCGGTCACTGAGTCCGAGGTGCTGAAGGAGCTCCTGAAACTTGACCCCAAAAAAGTATCTGGGTCAGATGGTTTAGACCCTTTCTTCTTTAAGATTGCTACCCCTATCATCGCTAGGCCTATCTCCGACCTTTTTAACCTGTCTCTCCTTTCTGGGGAGGTTCCCATTTCTTGGAAGGCAGCCACGGTTCGACTATTAACAACTATCCCTGATCTTGTTATAGGCCTATTTCTATTTCGCCCTGTTAATCAAAAGTGTTGGAAAAACTTGTCAATAACTGACTGGCTCAACTGACTGGCTTTCTTGATGTCTATAGTATTCTCTCCGGTATGCAATCTGGTTTCCGCTCAGGTTATGGATGTGTCACTGCAACCTTAAAGGTCCTCAATGATGTCACCATTGCGCTTGATTCTAAGCAATGTTATGCTACTATTTTTATTGACTTGGCCAAAGCTTTTGATACGATAGACCATTCCATTCTTGTGCACCGGTCAAGGAGTATTGGTATCTCTGAGGGGTCTTTGGCCTGGTTTGCTAACTACCTCTATCAAAGAGTTCAGTATATAAAGTCAGAAAATGTGCTCTCAGCCACTGCCTGTCACCAAGGGAGTACCCCAAGTCTCAATCCTAGGCCTCACGCTCTTCTCAATTTACATCAACAACATAGCTCAGGCAGTAGGAAACCGGTAAACTGGTCCTATGGACAGATACTCCAATCTCTGCTGTGGAGTTTTGCAGCTCCTTCAGGGTTATCTTTGGTTTCTTTGTTGCCTCTCTGATTAATGCCCTCCTTGCCTGGTCTGTGAGTTTGGTGGGCGGTCGTCCCTTGGCAGGTTTGTGGTGCCATTTTCTTTCCATTTTTAATAATGGGTTTAATGGTGCTTCGTGGGATGTTCAAAGTTTCTAATATTTTTTTATAACCCAACCCTGATCTGTACTTCTCCACAACTTTGTCCCTGACCTGTTTGAAGAGGTCCTTGGTCTTTCATGGTGCCGCTTGCTTGGTGGTGCCCTTTGTTTAGTGGTGTTGCAGACAATAGCTATGTCTAAACTGTATTTCTGATCAATTTGATGTTATTTTAATGGACAGAAAATGTGATTGTCTTTCGTCAACAATGGCATTTCTAAGTGACCCCAAACTTTTTTAACGGTAGTCTATATATATATATATACACATGTTTCTTCCTAATCGCACTGGACTCCAAGTGTATCGGCCAATCAACCAATGACTCCCTTCATAATTCCAACATTCAGATGTCCACAGGCGAACCCATCTTTCCCAGTACACTACCATTTCACGATTTCCATTTGCAATACATCCTTCTATTTTACTGTGATGTCTTATGAGGGTCTTGAACCTTTCTATGTGTACCATTTCTGCTGAGACTTCCCTAAAATGAAATACTTTACCTAAGAGTACAATCATATTTTTAAATGATTGATTGTGGTTTTTCAGTTCACCTAACAGTACTGTATGTAGGTCTATCTGAACACTGACATTATGACTTAAACACTCCTGGACCTGATTCCAAAAGCAAGCCTCCGAAAGACAGTTAGATTATAAATATTACTATGCTTCCTCGTGGCTGCACAGGGCTGACTGTTCAATGCCCAATATATTGCACATTCTTTTTATGGTGAGAATTTTATATAATAGTTTAAATTGAAAAAAGGGGATTGATGTGTTGGTATATCAGTTCATAAAACCGATTCCATGGTATTGGCGTGTGATGTCTAATATTAAAGAAGTCTCGAGGTATTGCTCGCCTGAGGTAGTGTGGTCTACAGCTTATTATAAGGTACTCTATCTACCAAGAGAGTTCTCAACTGTATTATTCGTAGCCGTCTATTTACCACCACAAAATGAAGCTGGCACTAAGACCGCTCTCAACCAACTCTATAAATAAGGCCATAAGCAAAGAAGCAAATGCTCACCCAGAAGCGGCGCTTCTAGTGGTCAGGGACTTTAATGCAGGCAAACTTAAATCAGTTTTACCACATTTGTACCATCATGTCACATGTGCAACCAGGTGGAAAAATCCTAGACCACCTTTTCTCCACACACAGAGAAGCATACAAAGCTCTCCCCCATCCTCGATTTGGCAAATCTGACCATAATTCTATCCTCCTGATTCCTGCTTACAATCAAAAACTAAAGCAGGAAGTACCAGTGACTCACTCAATACGGAAGTGGTCAGATGACGCAGATGCTCATCTACAGGACTGTTTTGCTAGCACAGACTGGAATATGTTCCGGGATTCATCCAATGGCATTGAAGAATACACCACCTCATTCATCGGCTTCATCAATAAGTGCATCGATGACGTCATCCCCACAGTGACTGTACGTACATATCCCAACCAGAAACCATGGATTACAGGCAACATCCACATCGAGCTAAAGGCTAGACCTGCTGCTTTCAAGGAGCGGGAGACAAATACGGATGCTTATAAGAAATCCCGCTATGTCCTCAGACGAACGATCAAACAAGCAAAGCGTCAATACAGGATTAAGATTGAATCCTACTACAGCTCTGATGCCCGTCGGATGTGGCAGGGATTGAAAACTATTATGGACTACAAAGGGAAACCCAGACACGAGCTGCCCAGGGACGCGAGCCTACCAGACGAGCCAAATGCCTTTTATGCTCGTTTCGAGGCAAGCAACACTGAAGCAAGCACGAGAGCACCAGCTGTTCTGGATGACTGTATGATAACGCTCTCAGTAGCCGATGTGAACAAAACCTATAAAACAGGTCAACATTCACAAAGCGCTGGGCCAAAAGGATTACCAGGACGTGTACTCAAAGCATGCGCGGACCAACTGTCAAGTGTCTTCACTGACATTTTCAACCTCTCCTTGACCGAGTCTGTAATAACTACATGTTTCAAGCAGACCACCATAGTCCCTGTGCCAAGGAAGTGAAGGTAACCTGCCTAAATGATTACTGCCCTGTGGCACTCACGTCGGTAGCCATGAGTGCCAGCTTTGAAAGGCTGGTCATGGCACACATCAACAGCATCCTGCTGGACACCCTAGACCCACTCCAATTCGCATACCGTCCCAACAGATCCACAGATGACGCAATCTCAATCGCACTCCACACTGCCCTTTCACGCCTGGACAAAAGGAACACCTATGTGAGAATGCTGTTCATTGACTACAGCTCAGCGTTCAACACCATGGTGCCCACGAAGCTCATCACTAAGTTAGGACTCTGGGACTAAACACCTCCCTCTGCAACTGGATCCTGGACTTCTGGGCCGCCCCCAGGTGGTAAGAGTAGGCAACAACACGTCCGCCAAGCTGATCCTTAACACTGGGGCCCTCGGGTGTGTACTTAGTCCCCTCCTGTATTCCCTGTTCACCCACGCCTGCGTGGTCAAACAAGACTCCAACTCCATTAAGTTTGCTGACGACACAACAGTGGTAGGCCTGATCAACGATGAGACGGCCTATAGGGAGGAGGTCAGAGAACTGTCAGTGTGGTGTCAGGACAACAACCTCTCCCTCATTGTGAGCAAGACAAAGGAGCTGATCGTGGACTACAGGAAAAGGTCAGCCGAACAGGCCCCCATTAACATCGACGGGGCTGTAGTGGAGCGGGTAGAGAGTTTCAAGTTCCTTGGTGTCCACATCACCAACAAACTATCATGGTCCAAACACACCAAGACAGTCGTGAAGAAGGCATGACAAAACCTTTTCCCCCTCAGGAGACTGAAAAGATTTGGCATGGGTCCCCAGATCCTCAAAAGGTTCTACAGCTGCACCATCGAGAGTATCCTGACCAGTTGCATCACCGCCTGGTATGGCAACTGCTCGGCATCTGACCGTAAGGCGCTACAGAGGGTAGTGCGAATGGCCCAGTACATCACTGGTGCCAAGCTTCCTGCCATCCAGGACCTGTATAATAGGCGGTGTCAGAGGAAAGCCCATAAACTTGTCAGAGACTCCAGTCACCCAAGTGATAGGACCAAAAGGCTCCTCAACAGTTTCTAGCCCCAAGCCATAAGACTGCTGAACAATTCATAAAATCGCCAACGGACAATTTTTGTACACTCTCACTGTTTGTTTGTTACCTATGCTTAGTCACTTTGCCCCCACCTACATGTACAGATTACCGCAACTAGCCTGTACCTCCGCACACTGACTCGGTACCGGTGCCCCCTGCATATAGCCTCGTTGTTGTTATTCTTATTGTCTTACTTTTATTCTTACTTTTTATTTTAGTCTACTTGGTAAATGTTTTCTTCTTCTTGAACTGCACTGTTGGTTACGGGCTTGTAAGTAAGCATTTCACAGTAAAGTCTACACTTGTTGTATTCGGCGCATGTGACAAATAAAGTTTGATTTGATTTGGAACATCAAAAATCTGTTCCCAACTATCTTGAATTGTGTGCCGCATT
Organism: Salvelinus fontinalis; assembly: GCF_029448725.1. Lineage (NCBI taxonomy): Eukaryota > Metazoa > Chordata > Actinopteri > Salmoniformes > Salmonidae > Salvelinus > Salvelinus fontinalis. The sequence goes on from NC_074670.1 coordinate 47,165,011, forward strand.
GGTTGTCAACCCTCTCGAACTTAAGTGAAACTTACACATTTTACGATTTATACTAGTCATTTTAAGCCATGTACTGCATGGTTTTTGATTGGAGGCAGACAAACCAAATAATTCCTTTCTCTTTTGAGTGATTGCCTCTTCCATTTTTGTGGCAGAGCTGCGATGTTAGCTTTGGTGTTTTAATTTTGGAGGTCCTACAGGGATGCTGTCACTCCATCGAACCCAAAGTGATGCGTCCCGAGGGGGATATGGAGACTGGGTGTCTGGGTGGCAGGTTAGTGTTTTTCGCCATTAATGTTGTTCTGAAGGCAGCTCTGCAGAATGATCTGATTTTAAACCTTAACCACACTGCTAACCCTAATGCCTAACCCTAACCTTAAATTAAGACCGAAAAGCATATTTTTGTTTTCATAAAGGTTTACAATATAGTCATGTCTGGGACACCCTGCTGGATGGAAATTAGATTTTGAGTCTTTTTCTGACAGAAACTGTAAATGAACATGATGTTTCATGTTACTGCCATTATTGTATGTAGGCGGTCAAAATCAAATGCTAATTGTTTTATAATGTTTTCGCTCAAGCAGTAATTTCTTTTAGTGTCAATATCTATGTGGGCAGTGTGTTTGTGTGTGCAACTTTTTTGTGTGTGTGCTATGTGTGTTCTGAGTATGTAAATAAGCTGTTCTGTGGTGATGGGCTTCTTTTGCATGTTTATGTGTTAGCATTAACTTCCTATTCTCTGTCACACCACCATCTCCCCCTGCCCCCCCCCCCCCCCCTGTTTTGTTCTGGTCTTATCTGTCCATCTTAGGGTGTGCTATATTTAGAGGGAGAACGCTATCTGAGTTTACAGCTGTGTGTGTAATGCTCTGACAGATCGACTGCATTCAAAGCAAGCCCTTCTCCCTCTTTCCTCCTATCCCCTTCCCATCCAAATACTGTATCCCGATTCGCCTCTTCCTCTCTCTATCCCTTTGCACCACCCTCCTCTCTATTCATTTCTCCTCGCCCCCCCTCTCAATCTCCTAATCTACAATCTCTTTATTTTAGCCATTCCCTCCCCTTCAACCATTTCCTTTGCCAATTTCCCCCCCTCTCTTCCACGCCCTCTCTCCATTCAATCCAAGAAGCTTTATTGGCATTAAAAGGGAAGAAACTCTATCTATACATTATATTATGTAATGTTTCATGTGGATCCCAGGAAGAGTAGCTGATGCTTTTGCAGCGGCTAAGGTTGATCCTAATAAATACCAATACCAATCTCTCTTCCACTCCCCTCTCTCTCATCCTCTTATTTCTTTCTTCCCTCTCTTCCTCCATCTTAATTAGGCGTAGTGCCAATCAGTAAGATGCTCTTTTCTCTCTCCCGCCAGGCAAGAGATGGAAACACTAGTTAATCCCTGCATAAACAAACATCAAACAAAAACACTTCTAATTTGGGAAGAGACAAGCAATTATCTCATATTACAGCCTTCAATCGGTACGTAAACGTAACCTTAATCGTATTAATGAATAACAATGAAGGTGGTATAACAATGAGGGCTGTAATAAGAAACCATGTTTATGCAAATTCACCCAATCTCCACAGTTATTAACCGCAAACGGAGAAGCTGTATGGAAACAATCTCTCCTCGATTCTCTCCTCGTCAGTTCTCGTCCACTCATCCACTGTCTGCTCCCCCACCTATCTCTTTTTCTACCCTCCTCTCCTCTAATTCATACATTATGAGATCTCTGCTTAAATGGTCACTGCTACTTTATCTACTTTCATTCTCTTCTCCCCCATCTTATGTTCCAATCTTTCCAATTTTGTTCTGTTGTATCTGTCTGACCATAAGCCCCCCCCAAACACTTTCCCTCTTCCTTCCTCCCCCCTGTTGTTCTCTCCTCTCCTCTCCTCTCCTTTCCTCTCCTCTCCTCTCCTCTCCTCTCCTCTCCTCTCCTCTCCTCTCCTCTCCTCTCCTCTCCTCTCCTCTCCTCTCCTCTCCTCTCCTCTCTCCTCCAGGAGTCACAGTCACAGAGGTAGTAAACCAGTGTAGGTGAGTCTCAGGGCTAGTTCTGTCTATATGCAGATGTTGATCTTGTATTCTTGGCGAGCCCCACAGCCTGAGTATGTATAAACTATGGGAGTTTATGGGGCATTGGACACATTATACAGCACCGCCGGCATCGACGCTTCTACTCTCCTGGGCTCTTTCGTTCAACCAATAGTCACTCGCTATTCCTGTATATTTATTTTTCGATTCCCCCCTCTTCTCCCTTGCTTCATGCCGCTGTGTATCTTCTGTGTATTTTCTAACGTGCTAATGCTATTAGACCATTACCCAGCCTGTGTTTTATGAATATATGCATTCAAATGCGTTATGTTGTATGACTATCGTCTTGGCTGTGTTGAGAAAGGATTTCCCTTTGGGGATTAAGAAAGAAGTATCTGTACAAAGTACAGGCATGGAAGCTCTCCATCTTACAAGATTACTGCTCCATCCTTTCTTCTATGCTCTCTAACTCTCCCTTTCTCCCCTCCCCTTCTTCTCTCTCTCTCAGCCCTCTCCCTCTCCCTTGATTTTTACTCACCTATAGCTGAAGTATGTTTGTTTAGGAAGGAAAGCTTCGGGGTCTGAACGGAGAGATTGAGGAGGGGGAGGCGGAGCCTACCCTTTATGGTCACTCATATCTGACCTGTGAAAACAGGCTAAATTCGTCACTATAAATGATTGGCTGGCAGAAAAATTGACAGCGGAACTGGTATGGATGTGATTTGGTGGGTTGATTGATCAGACAGGACAGATTGAACGTGAAATGAGATGTTAGGCTTGGTGTGTATGACATTTGTTGCTTATGTACAGACTTGAGAATTTGAGAATGCCCTGGATGGAATATATATACAGTACCAGTCAAAAGTTTGGACACACCTAATCATTCCAGGGTTTTTCTTTATTTTTACAATTTTCTACATTGCAGAATAATAGTGAAGACATCAAACTATGAAATAACACATGGAATCATGTAGTAACCAAAAAAGTGTTAAACAAATCAAAATATATTTTACATTTGAGATTCTTCAAAGTAGCCACCCTTTGCTTTGCTGACAGCTTTGCACACTCTTGGCATTCTCAGCTTCATGAGTCACCTGGAATGCTTTTCAGTTTTAAGGTGTGCCTGTTAAAAGTTAATTTGTGGAATTTCTTTCCTTCTTAATGCATTTGAGCCTATCAGTTTTGTTATGACAAGGAAGGGGTGGTATACAGAAGATAGCCCTATTTGGAAAAAGACCAAGTCCATATTATGACAAGAACAGCTCAAAAATGCAAAGAGAAACGATCGTCCATCTTTACTTTAAGACATGAAGGTCAGTCAATTTGGAAAATGTTAGGAACTTTGAAAGTTTCTCCAAGTGCAGTTGCAAAAACCATCAAGCACTATGATGAAACTAGCTCTCATGAGGACCGCCACAGGAAAGGAAAACCCAGAGTTACCTCAGCTGCAGAGGATAAGTTCCAGCCTCAGAAATTGCAGCCCAAATAAATGCTTCACAGAGTTCAAGTAACAGACACATCTCAACATCAACTGTTCAGAGGAGAATGTGAATCAGGCCTTCATGGTTGAATTGCTGCAAAGATGAGTCCAAATTTGAGATGTTTGGTTCCAACCCCTGTGTCTTTGTGAGACGCAGAGTAGGTGAATGGATGATCTCTGCATGTGTGGTTCCCACTGTGAAGGAGGAGGTGGGATGGTGTGGGGGTGCTTTGCTGGTGACACTGTCAGTGATTTATTTAGAATTCAGGGCACACTTAACCAGCATGGCTACCGCAGCATTCTGCAGCGATACGCCATCCCATCTGGTTTGAGCTTAGTGGAACTATAATTTGTTTTTCAACAGGACAATGACACAAAAACACTCCAGGCTGTGTAACTGCTATTTGACCAAGAAGGAGAGTGGAGTGCTGCATCAGATGACCTGGCCTCCACAGTCACCTGACCTCAACCCAATTGAGATGGTTTGAGATGAGTTGGACCACAGAGTGAAGGAAAAGCAGCCAACAAGTGCTCAGCATATGTGGGAACTCCTTCAAGACTGTTGGAAAAGCATTCTAGGTGAAGCTGGTTGAGAGAATACCAAGAGGTGGCAAAGCTGTCATCATGGAAAAGGGTGGTTACTTTGAAGAATCTCAATTTTGTTTGCGACTGCACTTGAAGAAACTTTGAAAGTTGTTGAAATTTTCTCGATTGACTTCTCGATATCTTAAAGTAACGATGGACTGTCATTTCTCTTTGCTAATTTGAGCGCTACTTGTCATAATATGGATTTGGTCTTTTACCAAATAGGGCTATCTTCTGTATAACAACCCTACCTTTTCACAACACAACTGATTGGATGAAACCCACATATGAACTTTTAACAAGACACACCTTTTAATTGAAAAGCATTCCAGGTGACTACCTCATGAAGCTGGTTGAGAGAATGCCAAGAGTGTGCAAAGCTGTCACTACATTATTCCATATGTGTTATTTACAGTGGCTTGCGAAAGTATTCACCGCACTTGGCATTTTTCCTATTTTGTTGCCTTACAACCTGGAATTAAAAAATATTTTTGGGGAGGTTAGTATCATTTGATTTACACAACATGCCTACCACTTTGAAGATGCGAAAAAAAATAATTGTGAAGCAAGTATAAGACAAAAAAAACATTAAACTTGAGTGTGCATAACTATTCAACCCCCAAAGTCAATATTTTGTAGAGCCACCTTTTGCAGCAATTACAGTTGCCAGTCTCATGAGGTGTGTCTCAAGGCAGAACTGCTCCTGCTCCTTCAAGTTGGATGGGTTCCGCTAGTGTACAGCAATCTTTAAGTAACACCATAGATTATAAATTGGATTGAGGTCTGGGCTTTGACTAGGCCATTCCAAGACATTTAAATGTTTCCCCTTAAATCACTCGGTAGTCGCTTTAGCAGTATGCTTAGGGTCATTGTCCTGCTGGAAGGTGAACCTCCATCCCAGACTCAAATCTCTGAAGACTGAAACAGGTTTCCCTCAAGAATTTCCTTTTATTTAGTGCTGTCTATCATTCCTTCAATTCTGACCAGTTTCCCACTCCCTGCTGATGGAAACACATGGTGTTCTTGGGGTGATGAGACATTTTGGGTTTGCACCAGACATAGCGTATTCCTTGATGGCCAAAAAGCTAAATTTTAGTCTCATCTGACCAGAGTACCTTCTATATGTTTGGGGAGTCTCCCACATGCCTTTTGGTGAACACCAAACGTGTTTGCTTATTCTTTTCTTCAAAGAAAATTCTGGCCACTCTTCCATAAAGCCCACTCTGTGGAGTGTACGGCTTAAAGTGGTCCTATGGACAGATACTCCCATCTCCGCTGTGGAGCTTTGCAACTCCTTCAGGGTTATCTTTGGTCTCTTTGTTGCCTCTCTGATTAATGCCTTCCTCTCCTGGTCTGTGAGTTTTGGTGGGCGGCCCTCTCTTGGCAGGTTTGTGGTGCCATATACTTTCCATTTTTTAATAATGGATTTAATGGTGCTCTGTGGGATTTTCAAAGTTTCTGATATTTCTTTATAACCCAACCCTGATCTGTACTTCTCCACAACTTATTCTCTGACCTGTTTGGAGAGCTCCTTGGACTTCATAGTGCCTCTTGCTTGACGTTTCCCCTTGCTTAGGGGTGTTGCAGACTCTGGGGCCTTTCAGAATAGGTATATATATACTGAGATCATGTGACAGATCATGTGACACTGAGATTGCACACAGGTGGACTTTATTTAACTAATTATGCAACTTCTGGAGGTAATTGGTTGCACCAGATCTTATTTAGGGGCTTCATAGCAAAAGGGGTGAATACATACGCAACCACCTCTTCTCAGTTTTACATTTTCTTGAAGTCATTTTTTAAATTTCACTTCACCAATTTGGACTATTTTGTGTATGTCCATTACATGAAATTACAGGTTGTAATGCAACAAAGTAAGAAAAAAGCCAAGGGAGTGAATACTTTTGCGAGGCACTGTAGTACTTTACATGTCTTCACTATTATTCTACAATGTAGAAAATACCCAAAAAATCACGTAAAACCCTTGAACGAGTAGGTGTGTCCAAACTTTTGACCGGTACTATACATTATATGAGACTATATGGAGAGGCTGTTAGTGAGGTCATGTACTGGAATTATACAGAGACGCATAAAGCGTATGTGAGCGCAGTGCAGGGGGTTTGTGTGTGTATGTGCGAGGGGTAGGGGAAGAGGGAGGGGAGAGAGAGAGAGAGAAAGCGAAAGCAAGTGTTAGATCTCAGTATGTGTGCGTTGCCCTGCATTGTTAGAAGCTGTCCACCAGTAGTGGTGCTGAAAGTGGAGTATGGAAGAAAGAGACAAGAAAGAGGACTAAACTGAAGCAGGATCATTTCTGGCACTCAGAGCACACTGGATTGTCTATACAGGTTTTCTTTTTGAAGTTTGCAGTCATTTGTAAGGTAACATATAACCAGATATATGATTTTCAAAAGTTGGATTCTGACATCAGACTTCTCTTACCAATCATGTCTGTTTCTTTCTGACTCTCATACTCTCTCCCTCTCTCTCATTCACTCTCTTTCTCTCAGAGACAGAGAATTGGAAAGATTCAGGGGGAAAGAGGAGGGGTATGTGACGGAGGGAGGGACGGAGGGCGAGATCAGGAAACAGAGGGTGAGATCACTGTTTTTTTCAGCCCAGGAAGAGAGATTCAGAAGAGGTCCTCCTCTGAACTGCGTATCTTCTTGAATAAATATCTATAAACTCCTTCGACATCAAACATAGACTGTACCTCCTGCTGCAGACCACATTGGCACCCTTTGGCCATTCTTGGCCTGCTTTGGCCCAACTTGGAGTCAGAATGGCAGGCTGTGCTAAGCGCTGTAAACAGGGACTGGTGAAGTTTGTCCTGTCCCTGCACAAACTCATCACAGGGACTCTCAAAAAAGGTATGTCACTGTGTGTGTGTGTGTGTGTGTGTGTGTGTGTGTGTGTGTGTGTGTGTGTGTGTGTGTGCAAGCATGCATCCAAGGACAAGTTTGAGCATGGTCACATGAATATACTGTTTGTACAGTATGTGTGTGTATGGGAGTTTATAGGGTTTAAGCTGCTGTACCTGGTTTTGAGTGTCTGTTGTGGGGTTGTATGTACTGTATGTAAGTGCATGAGATTGTGCGGAAGTTTGTATACAGCTGAGTACAGTTTGTGTGTCAGTTTGTATAGAGTTTGTATGGCTTCTCTTGGATAGCTCCATCTATCCTATAGAGCAGGGATGGGCAACTCCAGTCCTAGGGGGCCTGACTGGTGTCACACTTTTGCCCGAGGGCCAGCTAACACACCTGACTCCAATAATCAGGATCTTCAGTTTAGAATGCAATTAGTTTAATCAGCTGAGATGGGGGGAAAAAGCCTGACACCACTCTGGCCCCCGTGGACTGAAGTTGCCCATAGAGCCATCGATATATCTCCCTTTCCCCGACTCAATTTATCCATTTCTCTTTATTCGTGTCACTATCTTACTCTCACTCTCTCTTTCACCCTTTCCTTCTCTCCCTCGCTCCCTCTCTCCTCCCCCTATCTCTGCCAGAATGATGTTCATTCTTGTATAAACAAGCGGTGGAGGGAGTGAGTGCTAACGGAGGAGTGATAAACGTGATAGAGAGCAACGTGTGTGTGTGTGTGTGTGTGTGTGTGTGTGTGTGTGTGTGTGTGATGAATGTGTGTAATAACATGTCAGCGTGGCAACGCAAGAGCGGGGCAGGGGGAACACAGTGATGCTCTCACTATAGGATGCAAAGGAAGGGGTTTATTGTTGTGATTCACTGTATTATTGTGTGGGTGTTCATGTTATTGTGATTCATTATCTCATTCCACTGCCTCTATTGTTGAAGGAAAGCTGCGCAAGAGGAAGAACAAAGAGCTCAATCTCAAATACAGTACTGTACAGTACATTATGAGCCTGGAGGATATACAGCACAAGCATACCCACACACACACACACACACACACATGCACACCAACCTGGACTCAGAGGTATGATATTTTACAAATGCCAATTTGTTGTGGCTAACGTTAGCTAGGTGGCTAACGTTAGCTAGGTTAGGGGTTAAGGTTAGTGTTAGGGGATGGGTTAGCTAACATGCAAATTAGTTGTAAGTAGTATCAAAGTTGCTAATGAGCTGAAAGGCTAATGTTGTCCGTGATGAGTTTCAAGCAAAAAACCCTCAGGGTTGCTAGACGTTCGCCTTATACGCCTACCCAAACACCCTACATTCCAAATGTGACATATCATACTAATTCGAGTGTCCCGGATTTACATTTACTATGTTACGTCTAGTCTATGAGGCCATGCTGTGCGTACACATGCACAGGCATGCTGCAATTTACTTTGTGCTTGGAGGGTGCAACAAACTTGACAGCACACACTGGTGGTAAAGCTGGCTCTGTACTCTGAGAGAGCGGGTAAAACTGGCCTCCAGGTCACACTGAGATGATGTCATTAGAGGGGTCTGCAGAGGTTATGTTGTGTAACAAATGGCTCCTTAAAAGCTGAAAGCACACACGCACACACATACAAACGCATGCACACAAAGACACATACACACACAAGCACGGCATGCACAAGCACGCACACTCACACACAGTGATTAGGAAAAGAAAGAGACCAGGGTCTGCATAACGTCAAATACACACACTATCTCACTGGGCTGTCTCTGCACAATCTCAGTGCTCCACAGGGAACAAGAGCTATAGCTGTATCTATGAACATTGGATTACACAATGGTCATAAAGGCAATGGGTGAGACAAAACACCACACACATTTTGTCTTTGGTAGGTATATAGATTTTTCTTTTGTGCACATTGCTTATCAATTGCTTCTAATTTCAGTTCAAACGGAGGACAAAAAGCAGTTGCAAACCGTTGCAATTTGCAAATAAAACTAGAGTTTATATTGGACAAATTCATGTAGGTCCTTCCCTGTTCGTTCAGTTTGCGTCTGTTTAAGAAACGCTTTGAAAAAGATTCGGCTTAATGAATAAGGCCCCAGGTCTGTCTGGGCTTTGGCTCACTGAGCAGTCACTGACAGAGTAACACTGACCTCTGCTGGTAGCTGTGTAGCTCTGCTATGATATGTCAGTTCCTTTCATGACAACTAGAGGTCCTGCTTCTCTCATTGGTTTACTATTGTGATGAGGTGCAGACTGCACGCTCATCATTGCTTACAATCATTGTCTCAAAAGACAAGTTAACAATTAAAAGATATGTAGATCACATAAATGCACTCAGTCACACACTAATAGCCTACTGTAAGTCAATTTAAAATCCAAGATGGCGTAGCAGTGAGGCATCTTTGTCTTCGTCGTGTCCTGTGTATATATCTATATTTTTTTTTCGCATATATTTTTATATTTTCCTTAACCCCAACTTCAACATAGTCTCCTGCATTCCGCCTCACCCAATGTGGTATGGATCTGCTATTTTCTTTACTTTAGAACCGGAACCCCCAACAGAAACTAGCCAGCTAACTAGCTACTAGCTAGTAGTCAGCTAGCCACTGCTAGCGGTCATCAGCTAACCTTTAGTCCGGACAACTCCTGCCAGTCTGCACAGCAGGATTCAACCCAGAGCTTATCGAACTCCTTTTTCTCCATATCTCCGGATTCCTACCGCAAGCTCTGAACCTCTTCACCTGGATCATCGCAGCTAGCTAGCTGCTATCCGATTGGCTTCTCCTGGCTAACGTCTCTGTCCCGAAGCAAGCACCAATTAGCCTGGCGCTAGCCTATGCTAGGCCCATCTCCCGGCTAGCTGAAGAGGTCCATCAGCCACTCCTTGGGCTACAATACCTATTTTGCCAATTGGCCTGGACCCCTTTTATTGCCGATACGGAGCCCCACCGATCCATCACGACTGGACTCCGACGCGACGTCCCCTGAATGCCCATCTGCTAGTCTGCTAGCCGCGGCCCGCTAGCTGTCTAGAGCATACCGGACTGTTAGCTGAAGAGGTACTTCAGCCAATTTCTTGGGCTACTGTAGCTATTTTGCCAATTGGCCTGGACCTTGTTACTACCCTGCTGATCCATCACGACTGGTCTGCCGACGTAACCGCACGAGGGGGCTACAACAGATTTCTTCCGTTGTGACGTCCCTCTAAGGTCTTTCTGCTAGCCTGCTATCCCCGGCCCGCTAGCTGTCTGAATCGCCGTATCTCCAGCCCGCCCGGCTACTCACTGGACCCTATATTCACTCGGCTACGCATGCCTCTCCCTAATGTCAATATGCTTTGTCCATTGCTGTTTTGGTTAGTGGTTATTGTCTTATTTCACTGTAGAGCCTCCAGCCCTGCTCAATATGCCTCAGCTAACCCTCTTGTCCCACCTTCCACACATGCGGTGACCTCACCTGGCTTAATTGATGTCTCTAGAGACAATACCTCTCTCATCGTCACTCAATGCCTAGGTTTACCTCCACTGTATTCACATCCTACCATACCTTTGTCTGTACATTGTGCATTGCATATATTCCACCATGCCCAGAAACCTGCTCCTTTTACTCTCTGTTCCGAACGTACTAGACAACCAGTTCTCATAGCCTTTAGCCGTACCCTTATCCTACTCCTCTGTTCTTCTGGTGATGTAGAAGTTAATCCAGGCCCTGCAGTGCCTAGCTCCGCTCCCATTCCCAGGCACTCTCATTTGTTGACTTCTGTAACCGTAAAGCCTTGGTTTCATGTATGTTAACATTAGAAGCCTCATCCCTAAGTTTGTTTTATTCCCTGCTTTAGCACACTCTGCCAATCCGGATGTACTAGCCGTGTCTGAATCCTGGCTTCAGAAGGCCACCAAAAACCCAGAAATTTCCATCCCTAACTATAATATTTTCCGACAAGATAGAACTGCCAAAGGGGACGGAGTTGCAATCTACTGCAGAGATAGCCTGCAAAGTTCTGTCTTACTATCCAGGTCTGTGCCCAAACAATTTGAGCTTCTACTTTTAAAAATCCACCTGTCCAGAAACAAGTCTCTCACCGTTGCGCTTGCTATAGACCATCTTCTGCCCCCAGCTGTGCCCTGGACACCATATGGGAATTGATTGCCCCCCATCTATCTTCAGAGCTCGTGCTGTTAGGTGACCTAAACTGGGACATGCTTAACACCCCGGCCATCCTACAATCTTAGCTTGATGCCCTCAATCTCACACAAATAATCAATGAACCTACCAGGTACATCCCCAAATCCATAAACACAGGCACCCTCATAGATATCATCCTACCCAAACCTGCCCTCCAAATACACCTCTTCTGTCTTCAACCAGGATCTCAGAAATCACTGCCTCATTGCTTGCGTCCGTAATGGGTCTGCGGTCAAACGACCACCCCTCATCATTTTTAAACACTCCCTAAAACACTTCAGCGAGCAGGCCTTTCTAATCGACTTGGCACGGGTATCCTGGATGGATATTGACCTCATCCTGTCAGTAGAAGATGCCTGGTTATTCTTTAAAAGTGCTTTCCTCACAATCTTAAATAAGCATGCCCCATTCAACAACAAAAAAATAGAACCAGGAACAGATATAGCCCGTGGTTCACTCCAGACCTGACTGCCCTTGACCAGCACAAAAACTCCTGTGGCGTTCTGCATTAGCATCGAGTAGCTCCCCACGATATGCAACTTTTCAGGGAAGTTAGGAATCAATATACACAGGCAGTTAGGAAAGCAAAGGCTAGCTTTTTCAAACAGAAATTTGCATCCTGCAGCACAAACTCCAAAAAGTCCATGGAGAATAAAAGCACCTCCTCCCAGCTGCCCACTGCACTGAGGCTAGGAAACACTGTCACCGCCGATAAGTCCACAATAATTGAGAATTTCAATAAGCATTTTTCTACGGCTGGCCATGCTTTCCACATTGCCACCCCTACCCTGGTCAACAGCCCTGCGATATCTTAACCTCCAACAATAAGAGACAATACTGTGCAGCTATATTCATAGACTTGGCCAAGGCTTTCTACTCTGTCAATCATCACATTCTTATCGGCAGACTCAACAGCCTTGGTTTCTCAAATGACTGCCTCGCCTGGTTCAGCAACTAGTTCTCAGACAGAGTTCAGTGAGTCAAATTGGAGGGCCTGTTGTCCGGACCTCTGGCAGTCTCTATGGGGGTGCCACAGGGTTCAATTCTCGGGCCGACTCTTTTCTCTGTATACATCAATGATGTCGCTCTTGCTGCTGGTGATTCTCTGATCCACCTCTATGCAGACGATACCATTCTGTATACCTCTGGCTCTTCTTTGGACACTGTGTTAACTAACCTCCAGACGAGCTTCAATGCCATACAAACTCTCCTTCCGTGGCCTCCAACTGCTCTTAATTACAATTAAAACTAAATGCATGCTCTTCAACCGATCGCTACCAGCACCTGCCCACCCGTCTAACATCACTACTCTGGACGATTCTGACTTAGAATACGTGGACATCTACAGATACCTAGGTGTCTGGTTAGACTGTAAACTCTCCCTCCAGACTCACATTAAGCATCTCCAATCCAAAATGAAATCTAGAATCGGCTTCCTATTTTGCAACAAAGCATCCTTCACTCATGCTGCCAAACATACCCTCGTAAAACTGACTATCCTACCGATCCTCGACTTCAGCGATGTCATTTACAAAATAGCCTCCAACATTCTACTCAGACTGCATCCAATTTGCTATCACAGTGCCATCCGTTTTGTCACCAAAGCCCCATATACTACCCACCATTGCGACCTGTATGCTCTCGTTGGCTGGCCCTCGCTTCATATTCGTCGCCAAACCCACTGGCTCCAGGTCATCTATAAGTCTTTGCTAGGTAAAGCCCTGCCTTATCTCAGCTCACTGGTCACCATAGCAACACCAACCCGTAGCAAGCGCTCCAGCAGGTATATTTCACTGGTCATCCCCAAAGCCAACACCCCCTTTGGCCGCCTTTCCTTCCAGTTCTCTGCTGCCAATGACTGGAACGAATTGGAAAAATCACTGAAGCTGGAGACTCATATCTCCCTCACTAACTTTAAGAACCAGCTGTCAGAGCAGGTCACAGATCACTGCACCTGTAGATAGCCCATCCAACTACCTCATCCCCATACTGTTATTTATTTTTTGCTCCTTTGCACCCCAGCATCTATACTTGCACATTCATCTTCTGCACATCTATCACTCCAGTGTTTAATTGCTAAATTGTAAGTATTTTGCCACTATGGCCTATTTATTGCATTACCTCCCTTATCTTACCTCATTTGCACACACTGTATATATACTTTTTTTTCTATTGTGTTATTTTCTCTGTGTTGTTGTTTGTGTCGCACTGCTTTGCTTTATCTTGGCCAGGTCGCAGTTGTAAATGAGAACTTGTTCTCAACTGGCCTATCTGTTTAAAAAAAGGTGAAATTAAAAAAAATGTATAAAAACATCTGCAAATTGACATATGTCTTTATTAATAGTATATTGGCCATTTCCTCTTTTTCATTTTGTAGGAGACATTTTGTTGGAAAAGAAAATGTGTTGAATTGTGTATGTAATATAATTTTGAAAATACATATGTTGATGTTTATAGAAACCTCATTTTGTTTTGGTGATGATGATACCTGCTGGACATTTAGGGTTTCACCATTTAGAGCAGCATTTAATGGCACAAGGTGCCAGTCAGAGGGTGGGAAGATGGCAGAAACTAATGTTCTGTTTGAAACTGATGGCGAGTCGGCTGAAGATGAGAGCACAGAGTGAGAATGAGGTCCTCCAGAGGTCCTCTGTGGAGATGGGAGAACCTTCCAGAAGGATAACCATCTCTGCAGCACTCCACCAATCAGGCCAGACGGAAGCCACTCCTCAGTAAAAGGCACATAACATCCCGCTTGGAGTTTGCCAAAAGGCACCTAAAGGACTCTCAAACAAGATTCTCTGGTCTGATGAAACCAAGATTGAACTTTGGCCTGCCAAGCGTCACATTTGGAGGAAACCTGGCACCGTTCCTACGGTGAAGCATGGTGGTGGCAGCATCATGCTGTGGGGATGTTTTTGAGCAGCAGGGACTGGGAGACCAATCAGGATCGAGGGAAAAATGAGCGGAGCAAAGTAATGGTTGGGAGCTGTGCAGTTGAATGCTTTGCTAACATGTCTCATATGTAAAGGAATAAGGTGATAGAATACCCCCCCCCCCCCCCCCCCACACACACACACACACACTCACACAAGGTGCTTGGCAGGTGGACCCCTGAGGTAGGGTAATGGTGTGTGTAAAATATTCATATGGCATATGGAAAAGAAAATATTTAATCCCAGTCTGTCTGCAAGGTGGCTCTCTATTTTCTATTTTCTATTTTGATTCCAGGACTAGGCTGTGACATTCAGTGGAACTATGTGACAGTACCTCCAAACTCAACAGAAGCGTGGAGAACTCTGTGTCTTTAACTCTGTTCATCAGTACCAGAGACACAGTATTCCATAGAGGAATACCAAAGAAGAGAATTTTTATGTGTTGGGTTGTTTATTCTGTCTATTTCAGGAAGTAACAAAGAGATCAACAAAACCAACACCAGCTGGCTAGCACTGCTTTATCTTTCCACTTCAGTATGTTACAAGCTCAGTGTTGTGGCTGGTGCTGCATGGCTGCCTGAATGTTGCTGCTCTGCCTGACACGTTTGATCAGACACACTGTTTTGTATTCCTTGCAACCCTCCTGTGCATTCCAGGGAGATGAAGAGAGAGAGAGAGAAAGAGAGTGTGTGTGCTTCTCGTCTATGTGAGGTTGGATCTAAAGTGCTGTCATATCACTTTCACTGAGCGGGAGAGACAGGGGGCAGAGGGAATGGGAAGGAACGACAGGGTGTGGTGGATGACTCTTGCATCTCCTGAAAATGTCACTTATCATTACCTTCCTATCTCCACCTCTTTCCTCCCCTCCTCTCGCTCTCTCGCTCTCTCGCTCCCTCCCTCTCTCTCTTTCTCTCTCTCTCTCGTTCTGATTGATTACCGTTGCTGAGGGAGCAGTGTGTTTAATGAGAGTGCTGCCCTAATGACTGTTATTGGCATTTATGCTTGGCCTTAGAGAAGTCCTCGCTGCTGGAAATAGTTTTCTTTAGTAAAGTCATGCCGGGAATTTTAATAAGCTCTAGTCGATACACAGGGCTCCATACCGTAGCAGTACAGGAAGTCTAATAGGGATCACAGAGGTGTGTATGCTATGATGCTAATGGTCCTTTGTGATTTCAGGGCATTTTGTGTGGTTTCACTTCCTCATTTCTGTCGCTCATTTGGTAGGGCATGGCGCTTGCAACGCCAGGATAGTGTGTTTGATTCCTGGGAACACCTGTACATAAATGTATACAGGTATCACTGAGTGGCTTTACATAAAAGGCGGATGCTAAATGAAATATATTTGGATGATATTATTACAATGCCAAAGTAGTGGCATCGGTGTGTCTGTACTAGTGATCCCATGGGGTCTCCTGTAAATCAGAATGCACTCACTGGTGGTCCCATGTGGTTTGGTGTGTGTGTGATAACACAGGAGGTTTATTGTGGTCCCAGGCAGTCCCTTGTGTATCAGGTCAGTGGTGACAGAACGATGAGCACCACTCCAGACATGTATGGCTCCGTGTATCGGTACATGTATCAGCACTCTGCACACACACGATAGCACACACCCACTTGAAATACGAATACACAGACACTCTGCACATGTATGCGCACACTGCATACGCACAGACACAAGCAACACACACAAGCCAGTCATGTGTGAGATAATCCCAAAACCACTCACAACAGGCAGACGCCGTGTCTGTGGAATAGCAAAAGGGACTGAGAAGGCCCCCCCCCCCCCTCTTTCTCACTTCATATATATCTCTCTCTCTCTCTCTCTCTCTCTCTCTCTCTCTCTCTCTCTCTCTCTCTCTCTCAGAGCTGCTTTCTGCATTGCCTAGAGTCAAATTCTCAGATGATCTTTTCATCAAACTGAATATTTATCTTTCTTTCCTCCATTCCTTCTGCACCCCTCTTCCCGGGCTTTCAGCTTTCCCCTGTGTGGTGGAGGGAGACTGTGTCTGGCTTCTGGTTCCTCTGCAAGCAACAGTGTGTTCACCATCTCCCCACGAGACAGACAAAGAGAGGAAGAGACGGAGAGGGAAAAGAGGGGGAGTAACAGGCGTATGTAAAGAGAAAATGGGGAGAGTGTGAAAGGAATTGATAGAATGACAGGAAGCCAGTGACAGAGAGAGAGAGAGTAAGAGAGAGATCGAGGGGGATAGTGTGTGAGAGAAAGAAAGAGAGAGCGAGAAAGAGAGAGAGACAGATGGCTGTAAACCCAGGGGTGTCAGTGTTGCCATACAGACAAAGGTAGCTCCGTAGTGCATTTGCTCTCTCTCTCTCATTCACACACACACACACTTACACACACAGGCATTACAACTGCGTAGGTGTCAGACGGAAGAGGAATGACACTGGCTTGCACACAGAGTAGCCTCATGTTCATATCTTAACGGAATCAGTTGTACCACACACACACACACACACTCAATCAATCGCACACACAGACCCTGTGTGCGGCCGTAAACATGGGGCTCGTCATGGGGACCTTTTCCATGCAATCCAACAAGCAGGATCGGACCTATCGGAAAGGTAAGACCTCCGCTGTTTATTCTCAGAGTTGTAAGCTGATCCAGTTCACTGTGGGTGTGAGAGACTTGGTTGTAGGTGTATGTACTCCACTTACGTGAGTGTGTGTGTGGGCTACCTTGTGCACGTGAGTTTGCCTGCATATGGATGCATATGTCCTGGTATCCATTAGTGTCTGCATCCATTCATGATAGGTTGTTTATGCATATGTCCTTACATGTACATTGTGTGAGTGAATATGCAAATACATATTGGACACCGGAGGAGAGCAAAGTTACAGTCAGGAAAACCAACTTAGTTCTCAAGTGCTAGCACTTGCTTGTGTGCGTATGTACATGTGTGTGTGCCTGTGCTTGTGTGTGTGTGTGTGTACACAGCACTCTGCTAAGGTAAACAGAGGGTCCTGATGTCTATAAAAGGTGATGGTATTCACTAGCCTCCACGGCTCTCCTTCTGTTCATTGAAACAGCACCTGTGTACTGTCTGACAAGGACAGGAAACCGTGTTTGTGAGCGCACACACGCGTGTCTGTCTGTCTGTCTGTGTGCTTTAGTGCGTATTTGTCTGTCTGTTTGTCTTTAGGTTATCAGGGTGTCTTTCTAGTCCTCAGAGGGGGCCAGACAAGAAGAATCATTTGAGACGTTGTGTTGAGGAAATCACTGTAATCTGTCAGCCATTGCCTGTGGTGTGTCTACTGATCTCCAGACGGACTCTGTCACACACCAGTGGACCCAGAACTAAAGAGCATAGAACTCCCAGACGTAGAGCTATAAAATACTAGATCAACAGGAACAAGGTCTACAAGAGCATTATCCATTACAATAAAGACACTGTCCATGATCTATTCCTCTATTTAATCAACACAGCTGAAACGGTACAGTTGCTACAGAGTTGGACCTGCGGTCCAGAGCTACAAGCTCCTGAGAAACAGAACATGTGATAACAGGCTTACAGAACCTCCAGGACGTAGCTTCAGAGTGTGTGTCCCAAAAGGCAGGAGAGATAGAGGTGAACAGAGGTTTGTAATGAGAGGGGGATAGAAAGAGAGAGTAGAGTAAGAGGAGGTGACAGAGAATAGGTAAAAGAGGGAAGAAGAGTGATTAAGATGGAGAGAGTTAAAGAAAGGAAAGAGGTTAACAGAGGTAGTAATGTACCCTACATTACTCATCTCATATGTATATACTGTACTCTATACCATCTACTGCATCTTGCCTATGCCGTTCTGTACCACTCATTCATTTATCTTTATGTACATATTCTGTATCCCTTTACACTTGTGTGTATAAGGTAGTAGTTGTGGAATTGTTAGGTTAGATTACTTGTTGGTTATTACTGCATTGTCAGAACTAGAAGCACAAGCATTTCGCTACACTCGCATTAACATCTGCTAACCATGTGTATGTGACAAATAAAATTTGATTTGAGGTGTAGAAAGAGAGGTGGTTAGCATGGGTAGATAGAGAGGCAGAGAAAGAGAGGAGATGAACATGGGTAGATAGAGGTGGAGAAAGAGAGGTGTTTAGCATGGGTGGAGAAAGAGAGGTGGTTAGCATGGGTAGATAGAGGTGGAGAAAGATAGGTGGTTAGCATGGGTAGATAGAGAGAGAGAGAGGCAGGGAAAGAGAGGAGATGAACATGGGTAGATAGAGGTGGAGAAAGAGAGGTGGTTAGCATGGGTAGATAGAGAGAGATGGTTAGCATGGGTAGATAGAGAGAGGTGGTTAGCATGGGTAGATAGAGAGAGGTGGTTAGCATGGGTAGATAGAGAGAGATGGTTAGCATGGGTAGATAGAGAGAGATGGTTAGCATGGGTAGATAGAGAGAGATGGTTAGCATGGGTAGATAGAGAGAGGTGGTTAGCATGGGTAGATAGAGAGGTGGAGAAAGAGAGCTGGTTAGCATGGGTAGATAGAGAGAGGTGGAGAAAGAGAGGTGTTTAGCATGGGTAGATAGAGAGAGGTGGAGAAAGAGATGTGGTTAGCGTGGGTAGATAGAAAGAGGTGGTTAGCATGGGTAGATAGAGAGAGAGGTGGAGAAAGAGAGGAGGTTAACGTGGGTAGATAGAGAGGTGGAGAAAGAGAGGAGGTTAACGTGGGTAGATAGAGAGGTGGAGAAAGAGAGGAGGTTAACGTGGGTAGATAGAGAGAGCGGTGGAGAAAGAGAGGAGGTTAACGTGGGTAGATAGAGAGAGAGGTGGAGAAAGAGAGGAGGTTAACGTGGGTAGATAGAGAGAGAGGTGGAGAAAGAGAAGAGGTTAACGTGGGTAGATAGAGAGAGTGGTGGAGAAAGAGAGATGTCAATCCAATTGAGCATCTGTGGGATGAGACGGAACGAGCTATTCGGAGTAAAGCTCCACTACCAGCCAACTTGACACAACTGTGGGAAGCATTGGAGTCAACATGGGTCAATACTGTGAAATTGTGAAAATGTAAGAGCTGTTTGAAAAGACTGCCTGAGGCATCAGCCTGTTTTGGTGGGATGGAGTTTTGGCCTGCGATAGACCAATAAGAAAGAGAGTTCCAAACCTCTCTGCCAATAACGGCTAGATTTCAGTTTTCCCCTGCCACTCAGACGACTCCCAGACGGTCGTAACAAAATTCTATCTTGAGAAATTGCTCTTTGCCAAGAAGCAATTTCTTTTGTGTGGGGGGATTTTTTGTTGTTGTTGAAAATGATCATGAGATAAAAACAGCTGCATTGAACCTTTAACATAGGTAGGTAGAGAGAGAGAGAGAGAGGTGGAGAAAGAGGAGATTAGCAAAGGTCTGCTGAGAGATGAAGAGACGTTATTCAGTACAGCAGGAGATCATAGCTCTGCCGCTGCTTCTGTGGAGCCTCGGGGAACGATGATCCTTTATCTTCTGTCACCTCACAACACACTACTTCCAATAAGAATGATTTCCCCAGAGAAGATAATAACAAAAATCCATAACATCAGCTAGGTTTCCATCCAGTTGGTGACAGATTTCCATGCGAATATTCAAAAATACCCGAGTGGGCACACTATATTTCTTGTGAGAAAACCATCAGTAGAGTTGAAAATACGATGGAAACCCATTTAAATTAACTTGTATTTTTTACTCGACACATGGGAATTCAATCACAAAAGGTATTTTTACGTGCGCTCCGTCATCACGGACAGCCTTTCATCTGCAAGTCAACTTGATGGAAATACATCTCTGGTGGGAAAATGTGTATATTGTAAGTATAAGGCTTTTAGAATATTCCCATGAACATTTTCCCCCAATTGGATGGAAACCTAGCTATAAAGAAAATATTCCACCCGTCCAACCCTCTTACTCTATCAAAAATGTCTTCATCCCCCTTCTCTCTTTCTCTCTCTCACCCAATCTTACTCTGTATTCAATCTCTCTCTCTCTCCGCCCTTCTCTCTGCCTCGCTCTGTCTTTATGAGGTCTGATAGGGATGTCCGTGCTGCGTGCTCCCCTAAAGCTGATCTCAGGCTTTGAAGCGTTTGAAGTGTTGGGCTATTCAGGTAGAGTGAATGTGTGTCTATCTAGGGTAGAGTTTGTGCGTGTGCTTGTAGTGGGTGTGTCTTTGGGTTAATATCTCCCTCAGACAGACTAAAAGAGGCTACAGCAGCAATATTAGAGGAGCAGCACATCTCTCTGCTTCTAGAGCTTAATCAGTTACGCCCTCATCCCCCCCACATCAAAAGACACCCACCAAAAGGAGCAATTAGAACTGCCAAATAGCTTTACTAGACACATGGCTCTATCCAGGGGTGGTAATCCATTGCCCACAGCACTGTGCCTGTGTGTGTGTCTTTGTGTGTGTGTGTATTTGCCGGTGTCTGTGCTTAATTAAGTTTTTCGTATTTACTTAGCTTGATGTGCGATTGTTTGAGTGGTTGCCAAGTTTAAATTCACTCTCTTCCACGGTATTTGCCACGGTTTACGTTTTCAGTTTCCTTTTATATCCAATCCCAGAGGAGCCTGAGTGCCCAGAGTCTGAGATAGAGCCAGGCTTGTTCAATGATGTAAGAAGCACCCTGATTTAAAGCTGGTGTGCTGAAACGTGTTGGGGTTTAATGATAAAGAAACACTTTCTATTAAAATGTCATTATAGATATCACTTGTGGTGTTCCACAAGGTTTGATTTTGGTTCCGGTATGGTTCAGTTTATATATGTTACCCCTTGGGCCGTTATCGGAAAGCACGGCATTGATTTTCACTGCTACGTCGACGATACACAACTTCGCATTTCTGGGTCACCAGAGGATTTTAGCTCCATGGATAAATTATTAGACTGTGTTAGTAATTTATATACTTGGATGGCTCACAACTTCCTCCAGCTAAATCAAGACAAGACGGATGTAATTATTATTGGAGCCAAAGCACAGAGAGAGAATCTGGCCGCACATTTTAATTCACGGTAAATAAAGATAAAACACCAGGTAAAAAACCTAGGTGGTATCATTTTAGATTCTGAGCTCAATTTCGAATCACACATCAGGAATGTGACCAAAATAGCTTTTTACCACCTGAGTTTCTCTCTCAGGCCGTTTCGCTCTCAGGCTGGTACAGAGAGACTCATCCATGCTTTTATTACAAGCAGGCTTGACTACTGTAATGCTCTCCTGTCTGGTCTAGAAAGCCATTGGTCAACTGCAAAACATACACAATGCTGCAGCATGGGTGCTGACCAAGACCAAACGGAGAGCACACAGTACACTGGTTTTAAGGTCTCTGCACTGGCTGCCTGTGAGTTATAGAATTCATTTTAAGAATCTTTGATTGGTTTTTAAATCAATGCGTGATTGTGCACCCCAATAAATATCAGACATGCTTTTGAGTTATGCACCCAGTAGGTCCCTCTGACACTTGCCTTTTAACTATCCCAAAGCCTCGGACCAAGAGGCATGGAGAGGCAGCCTTTAGTTTTTATGCCCCTTGCCTCTGGATTAGCCTGCCAGAGAACCTGGGGGGGGGGGGGGGGAACATGTGTTTTAAGAATTATTTTAAACATCTTTTTAGCTTTGCTTTTCCTTAGGGTACTTTTTAGGTCTTTCAATTTTTATTATTATTCTTCTGTTTTTCATCTTCTTATGTTTGTTTTTGTGTTTTTATTTTCATCGTTTTTTACTTCAGTTTTTTCCCTGTGAAGCGCATTGCGTCGCATTCATGGCTGAAATGTGCTCCGTAAATAAAGCTTGATTTGATTCGGTTGTCCCCGGGGAGAGTGGCTAAACACAGTATCTCTGACATGCCCGGTGAAGACGACCGGCAGACATTTTAGATTTGAAAAATTACGCTGACTTGCTTTATAATAAGAGATTAGGGACATCTGAATTATTCAAACACCCTAAATTTCAAGACAGAACTTCTAAGAGCGACGTCCCAGCCCAGTGTTATGTGTGCTATAATATAGGTGTGATGATTGATAGATGGCTTCGTTGAAATGACAGAAGTGATACATGACGTAGCTGCACTGTATGATTCTGACACATACCATAAGACTCATATTAACACTTCATGATTTAAAAAAGGCCTGTGGTGTTTTTTTCCCCCATTGTGCAGCTATACGTTTATCTTGTATTCGTTTCTGTATGCTTGAGTGATTATAGCTGTGTGTTTTAGTAGCTGGGGGGGGGATATATGACGTTATCTGACGTGTCACTGGAAATGGGTGTGGCCATGACGATTATGTGACTGCCCTGCTTATGTGACTGCCCTAAACAGCAGGAGGTCAATGAGTCATGGTGTAGCTCAAACTGAGTTTTGCCCGTCAACTGAACTGTCTGTGTGTGTGTGTGTGTGTGCCGCCTTATCCAATATGTGTATGTGCAAGCTTGTGTGCTGTCATCTCTAAGTTGTGTGTGTGTGTGGTATCTCTTCATATGTGCCCTTATCACCAACAGACCCCATAGATTGACTGTCAGAATTGCTTTCCTCCCTGCTCCCACTCCCAACCCCACAAACAAATGAGCGAGCAAATCAGAATGGGAGGAGATGCTGTTCTGAAATCGAGTCCCCAGTCTGTCACAGCACCGGGAGCAGAGAAATCACATCAGCCCCAGTTAGCCGAGAATAAAAAACAAAGTGTGTCAAGAGTATGGGGGCTCCATTTCTCTCTGTCTCCCTCTCTGTCTTTCTCAGGGCGTTGGTGACAGAGACATGGGACTGGGATTCTTAATCAACCTGTGTTCAGCTACCTCTGCGTTGCTTGCTCGTCGGGGTTTCAGGCTGCGTATCTGTAAAGCAACTATACTGATAACTATAAGGGATTTGTAAAATACATTTGATTGATTGATTGACATTTGATTGATTGACTGAATGAGATTTGAGTCGGGAAGGAAGGTTGACCCTCTCTATGCTGGTAGAGGTAAAGCTAGGTCTGAGACTCTGCGAGACACAGCTATCTCTGTCTGAGCAGCAAGACTCATCTTTTGGACTTGTGAGTCAAAGGAACAGATATCGATGTGAAATTGGTATTCTGAAGATAATGTTCATGTCTGAAGGGCTCGTGACGTCTGTGCTGGGAGATATATATAAAAAAAAGAGGGTTGGAAAGGAATATATAACATGAAATTGATATTCTGAAGAGATATGTTCATGACTGGAAGCTTGTGAAGTATATCCTGCTAAATATATACTGTATGTCCTAAATACATTTTTGAAGACTGTGAAGGAAATGAATTGATATTGATGCAGAATAGATTTTCTGAGGATATAATATACGATATCAACCCAGATGGAGATACATAACTGAGGACTGATATCTACCCAGATGGAGAGACATATCTGAGGACTGATATCTACCCAGATGGAGATACATAACTGAGGACTGATATCTACCCAGATAGAGATACATATCTGAGGACTGATATCTACCCAGATGGAGATACATATCTGAGGACTGATATCTACCCAGATGGAGATACATATCTGAGGACTGATATCTACCCAGATGGAGATACATAACTGAGGGCTGATATCTACCCAGATGGAGATACATAACTGAGGGCTGATATCTACCCAGATGGAGATACATATCTGAGGACTGATATCTACCCAGATGGAGATACATATCTGAGGACTGATATCTACCCAGATAGAGATACATAACTGAGGACTGATATCTACCCAGATGGAGATACATATCTGAGGACTGATATCTACCCAGATGGAGATACATATCTGAGGACTGATATCTACCCAGATGGAGATACATATCTGAGGACTGATATCTACCCAGATGGAGATACATAACTGAGGACTGATATCTACCCAGATGGAGATACATATCTGAGGACTGATATCTACCCAGATGGAGATACATATCTGAGGACTGATATCTACCCAGATAGAGATACATATCTGAGGACTGATATCTACCCAGATGGAGATACATATCTGAGGACTGATATCTACCCAGACGGATGTATATATCCGAGGACTGATATCTCCCCGAAAGGAACGGATATTCATTTGAAATGTTTTTTTTTTGTTTGTGAAGAGATACAGTATGTTTGTCTCAAGGCTCACAAAATCTATCTTGATAAAGGGGAGAGATGCATGTAGATGTGAAATCATTGGTCTTTAGGGGAAATTAGTGTTTCTGGAGTTTGAGGGATGAGTTTGAGTTGCTTTTCAAAGCCTCTGGTTTGACTGACTTCATCTTCATTGAAGTCGGTATGTATGTCCCCTACTGACCCTCTTTTTTTCTGCCATTCCCAGTTTCTCTATCCTCTCTCCTAAATTCACGTGTTTCCATACCTCCTCTGCCGCTCTGTCTTCTTTCTTTCTCATCTCCTGTTCTACCCGATTCTTCTTCCTCGCTCTAACTCCCGTTCGCTCTCTCTCTTGCTCTTTCTGCTTCCTCAGTCTTTTTCTTTCATCTCGACAGGGACCTTAATAAACAGTGTAGCTGTTTCTCAATCTGCCCGCAGGGATTCAACGTGCTTTTCAGAGGCACACACAATAAGACACACACACACACACACACAATACAACACACACACATTACAATACAACACACACACATTACAACACACACACACACACACACCCTTTCTGGTTCTTCCTCCACCTTTCAGTAAAATGGTTACTAGCAAGAAAAACTATTATGGGTACCTCAGGGAAATGACTTTCCCTGTCATTGTTGAGTTAGAGAGATGGAGCAGGAGATAACAACTTGCCCAGGAGTGTTAAGTTAGGCTACACCTTGAGGAAGTAGTGTGGAGTGGGACCTACTGTAGAGCGAGAGACTTCTAGATAAAGGAATATAATGAAAGATAGAGGTGGAGACGGTTTCCTTGGAGGGATGAAGTGAGAGAGAGAGAGAACGGTAGAGAGAAAGAGAGACTGTTGAAAGAGAAGAGCAGAGCCCACTAAAGTATTTGTGTTTTAATCGGCATCACAAACCTGGCGCTGTACCTCCTGTCTATTTTCTGAGCATGATGAGTGGTAGCTAGCTACAGTGGACATGGGTCATGATACATACAGTAGATGTAGTCGCAGAGGACACATGCTGCCGTACTCCGCAGAGACCTGGCTGCACTGTGATCATACATTCGTCTCTGTTCACACCTGGCGACAGAACATACAGTACAGAACGTGTAGAACACACACGTGTGTGTGACACTGCACAGGATATCACACAATAAATCACATGTTACAGTTTTTTGCAACCCATAGGACCCATTTCTCAATACTTCGGTCACTTTTTCAAAACTCTTCTCACAGTGAGCACAACAGCATTCTATGTGGCCTAAACTGTGGATCCTTTTTCACTGCTTTGGCACCAAATGCATTCAATGGCTACATCTTTCAATTTTCATGAAATATTTTCTCACGCAGACACAACGACCACCAAAACTCTATGTACCTACAGGCCAATTTGCACATGTTTACGTACTCTTTTCAAAACTGTTAAACTTAAGTTCAAAATCTAACATAACACAACATTGAATAAGACAGCAATTTGCTACATTTCTACAGTAATACCGTACTGAAATATATTCCAAATCTAAAAAATGAAATGCTATCAAAACAATTAGACCAACCACAGCTGATTCCCATTGTAGCTGAACACCTGCCCAGGTGTTAGTCTTTCACTTTCATTACCGTCTATACAAAATGGGACATGTTAGGAATAATGCTGTGCTGTAATGTAAACATGGACTCAGCCAGAGATAGAGATTATGAGCTGTAGTCTCAGATGAGATTAGGGCTACTATAATTGATCACGTAATAAATCATGGTCTATCAATGAGAGAGGCTAATCCGAGAGTGCAGCCAAATCTGCAACGCTCAACAGTGGCATCTATTGTGAGAAATTTCTGGCAAAAAACAGGTAAGATGTGCATTCTGCAAGGCCATCTGACTGAACTGCACATTACAGAAGTCAATTGAGCAAAGCCTCCAAACCCACTTGTGTGTAAATGTTATTGTATTTCTGCTTAGGACCCAACGGTTTCCTCCCACAGGCGGGAGAGGTAGGATTTTCACTGCTGTGCAGGAAACTGCAATCGTTGATATGGTCATCAGAAACAATGGCATAGAACTCACAGAGATTCGGGACAGAGTGTTGGCAGACAACATTACATATGGAAATATTCACAATGTAAGCATTACAACTATTTCTAGAGTCCTGAAACAACATCAAGTCAGGATGAAGGAGTTGTACACTGTCCCCTTTGAGAGGAACTCTGAATGAGTCAAGAAACTCAGGAACCAATATGTCTAGGTAAGATGACTATAAAATACAGAATTGGTTTTGAACAAAACCAAACAGGGCAGAGGCACACAATGGCATGTTTAAAGGTATAATGTAAACTACCGTAATAGCCTAACTCTTTTGTTGCCATGTGGATTTATTTGAGAGAGTCATGGAGATTGAAGCCAGGCAAACACCCCACATATTCATCTTTGTGGATGAGGCTGGTTTCAACTTGGCCAAAACACTGCGGCGAGGAAGGAATGTGATTGGGAAAAGAGCCACAGTGTATGTCCCGCGCCAGAAGGGTTGCTAACATCACAATGTGTGCAGCAATATCCTCTGATGGATTGCTGTTACACAAACCGCTAATTGGGCCATACAACACCGAGCGTCTCATTTCATTCCTGGATGACCTCTATGGAAGGGTTGTGCCAGGTGAGGAAAGGGTTGCAGTGAGGCCAAATCGGCCAACGTTTGTAATTGTATGGGACAATGTGGCATTTCACCACTCCCTGTGCAGTCACAGAGTGGTTTGCAGCCATCCCAGAATGGTGTCACTTTTCCTCCCACCTTACTCTCCATTCTTCAACCCCACAGAGGAATTCTTTTCCTCAAGGAGGTGGAAGATTTATGACCACCATCCACATGATCAAATGTCCCTCCTGGACGCAATGAATGCTGGATGCCTGGACATATCTGCAGAAGATTGCCAGGGATGGACCAGGCATGCCAATAGACTAGTTCCTAGGTGTATTGCCCAAGATGACATAAGATGTGATGTGGATGAGAACCTGTGGCCAAATGCAGAAGATAGGGTTGACTAGCATTGCTACTGTATCTGTATCGGTAGATGGTGTATATACAAATTCTTGTCTTTTGGAATCACTCAATGCCAAAAAATGACAAACATATTGAAGCATATTGCATCATGTCTGATACATTCCTGTAACATATACTGCCGTGAATTCTAAACAGTAGAGAGGGGTCATTCTGGTTTTGTAAAGACATTTTACAAAAGAAAACATTGTGTAATGCTACCTGTTGTTAGTGTTTTTTTAGGTCATTGTTTTATGAGTGACAAAGGGTGCTTGTTGGGTGACAACCTTTGCTAGTGTTATGGAAGAATGAGTTGATTTGAGACGTGTATGAAGTGTTTTGGTCGTTTTAGTGCATTTTGGATGTGAAATGAACTGCTGTGCCAAGCTGAAAGTTGGTTAGGAGAACTGTGTGAAGAGTGTGGAAAAAGTGACATACAGTAAGCATTGAGAAATGGGTCCTAGCGGTGATTAAAAAAACTAACATATCATGATCCCCCCCCTTCTCTCCACCTCGCTCCCTAACACCTGTCTATTACATCTTTCTCTCTCTACACCCTCTCTCTCCCCTTCTCTTCCTGTTTCTCTTCCCTTTTTTTAAGTCCATCACCTCCTCATCCTCCTCCTTTTCCTCTCCCACCCTTTCCTCACACTCCCCCTCCACCTCCCTTCCTCTCTCTCTCTCTCTCCTCCTTTCTGTCTCACTCTGCGCTCTCCTAGTGTGCGTTTTATAGATTCATGTATGTACTGGGGGATGTAATGATGCATGGACTGGGTGATAAGTGAGATGGTTGATCGATTGGAGGGCTGTGTGTGCTTCATGTACAAGCTATGAGGGCTGTGTGTGTCAGGGGTGGGGGGGGGGGGGGGGGGGGGGCAGGAGAAGATGTGACACACAGGTCTCTGTCCCCTTGAGAATTATTTGTGTGTCTTATGAAGGTGCTTGTGTGACAGTATGATTATGTATGAAATCAATTTCGTTAACGTAAATAATTGGTTTGTGGAGGGTGTGTGTGTGTGTGTGTGTGTGTGTGTGTAATTCTGTGTGTTTGAGTGTCATGTTTATACTTAAGGGGGGTGGAATGGTTTAACAGTAGTGAAATCATGATCTATGATTCAATGAATCAACCTCTCACGGATTCACAGATTTACTGATTTACGGATTGTTTGCTAGGGGATGGGGGAAAAGTGTGACACCAATCAGGCCCTCGAGGACTGGAATTGCCCAGGCCTGCTCTAGAGTATTTTGGGGGTAGGAGCACAGCAGCAACTACTAATGTGTAACAGGTGAGAGAGAGAAGGAGAGGGAGGGAGAGGAGCTAAGCGCCACCACAGAGATTGAGAGAGTAGAAGACCGGAAGAGTGGGTCGGTCCATGAGCGGCATGAGTGGAGAGAGGGAAGGAGTGGGAGTGCAAACTGTCAGACATGTGACGAAACCTCTTCGGACAGACCGAGCGTAGACAAGGCTGTTACCATGACTACAACATGGGCGCTGTGGTGGGCACGTTAACCATGGGGGAGAGAACCAAGGGGGAGAGGAGGGGAGGCCGTCCAGAGGAGAGACACATGCGCATGTACGTGCACACACGCACACACACAACTTAAAAAAAGAGTGTTAGCACTCACATACACACATTTATGAAAACAACACAACCTACACCTAGCAATAACACACGCAACCAATATAAAGTCAAACACACACACACACACACACACACACACTAATAATCAGGTAACTGTGTTACTACACCATGGAAGCATCTGTTGAATGTTTGTGTGAGAGAGAGACTGAGGTAACAGGTGTGTAAAAACTAAAGAGCGAGAGAGAGTTTCATCAGGAAAGAGAGAATGTATAGCTAGTGTTCATGTCTATGTGCATGCCAGGGTGGTGTCTGTGTGTTTGCATGTCCATGTGTTGGAGGTGGAAGGAAGTGACGTGTGTGTGTGTGTCTGAAGAAGAGAGAAGAGTATGTGAGCAGAGTGATAAATACCTTGCATGTGTGTGTGTCGCCCCTCCACTGCTGTGCGCACACGCACGCACGCACGCACGCACACACACACATGCACAAGGTATTTATCACTCTGCTCACACACTCTTTTCTTGCCTGTTACCTTGGAAGCACGGTCGTCATGGCAACAAAAGATGTCCGTTTTGGGAGGGACAGGTCAGCGCGGTGTTATAGGACATGTGGGTCCAAAGTTAACCAAGGCCGTATAGGGCATGTACTCACAGGTTACGAGAGAGAGAAAGAAATAGAGAGGGGGGGTGGTTATGAAAGGGAGAGGGGAGAGAAGGGGGTATTGAGGATCGGTTGCTCTCCATGTTAGCCAGAAGAAAATGTGCTTATTGCTCATTTGCATTCTTTTGCATATTACTTATTGCTCATTTGCATACTTTTTCATACTACTCTGTCATTCTAGGATATTTCCATATGGGCTATTGCCATATTGTAACATTATAACATTCAACTGAACACAAATATATAAGCACCGTGTAAAGTGTTGGTCCCATTTTCATGAGCTGAAATAAAAGATCCAAGAAATGTTCCATGCGCAGAAAATGCTTATTTCTTTCAAATTTTGTGCACAAATTTGTTTACATCCCTGTTAGTGAGCATTTCACCTTTGCCAAGACAACAATGTTTTGGAGAATTTGGCAGTACGTCCAACCGGCCTCACAAACGCAGACCACGTGTAACCACGCCAACCCAGGACCTTCACATCCGGCTTCTTCACCTGCAGGATCGTATGAGGCCAGCCACACGGACAGCTGATGAAACTGAAGTATTTCTGCACAATCTGTCAGAAACCGTCTCAGGGAAGCTCATGTGCGTGCTCTTCGTCCTCACCAGGGTCTTGACCTGACTGCAGTTCGGCATCATTACCGACTTCAGTGGGCAAACACTCACCTTCGATGGCCACTGGCAGGCTGGAGAAGTGTTCTCTTCACGGATGAATCCCGGTTTCAACTGTACCTGGCAGATGGCAGACAGTGTGTATGGAGTTGTGTGGGCGAGCAGTTTGCTGATGTCAACTTTGAGAACAGAGTGCCCCATGGTGGCGGTGGGCTTCAAGTATGGGCCGCATAAGCTATGAACAACGAACACAATTGCCTTTTATCGATGCCAATTTGAATGTACAGAGAAAACGTGACGGGATCCTGAGGCCCATTGTCGTGCCATTTGTCCGCCTCCATCACCTCATGTTTCACCTATTGAGCATGTTTGGGATGCTCTGGATCGACGTGTACGAAAGCGTGTTTCAGTTCCCGCCAATATCCAGCAACTTCGCACAGCCATTGAAGAGGAGTGGGACAAAATTCCAAAATTGCATGAGGCAATTGGTGATCACACCAGATACTGACTGGCTTTCTGATCCACACCCCTACCTTTTTTGTTAAATGTATCTGTGACCAACAGATTC
Source organism: Salvelinus fontinalis (assembly GCF_029448725.1). Classification (NCBI taxonomy): domain Eukaryota; kingdom Metazoa; phylum Chordata; class Actinopteri; order Salmoniformes; family Salmonidae; genus Salvelinus; species Salvelinus fontinalis. The sequence continues at coordinate 47,195,604 of NC_074670.1, forward strand.
ATATCTGTATTCACAGTCCTGAGAAATCTAAAGAATTTATTTACATTGACTGATTTCATTATATGAACTGTAAACTGTTGTTTAAAAATAAAATGTTGTTCAGTGTAAATCCCATTGGCTAACTTATCATATGTTTTATATTATGAAATACTGTATATGAACACGTACATGATTAAATATAGTTTAGTGCATTATATGTCTTGTTCCCAGTTCCCTCCATATACTCTGCGTTCAATATGAGGCTGTGAGAACGTCAGATTACAGTCAGATATCCCTTGTGACATGTTACACATAATATGTGATATGTATAAGGTGATTATAGTCCTATTCTAGTAATGCATTGTCATGTCATCGCTTTATCATAATAAAGCTGTGCTCTCGACGTGTGTTATCCTGTTCGGTTTCTATCTCCCTGATGTTCTCTGCTGCTTGTTGTCTCTGTGACAGTGCCTGTGTGTGTCTCCTCTGTGACAGTCAGTCTGACTGAGTCTCAACAGAGGGTTTTTGATGGCTTTTTCCCTCTGGTGATTTGTTCATTCCTTCTCTTCCGCCTCCACCGTTCCCTCCCTCACCTGGACCCCTGAAGCAATGTTGTCTTCATCTCCTCTCTCACTGCCACTCTCGCTCTCCTATTTTCTGTCCCTTTGTGTCTTTTCTGCCATCTCTCTCTGTCTTGCTTTCCTTTCCTCGTCATCTCTCTCCATATCTCTTCCTCCCTCGCTCTATCTGTCAACCTCATCTTTTTGTTGTCCCCAATCTGTCTCCTTCCTCCCTCTCTGTTGTGCTCTCGTATCCTCCTCTCCTGCTCATTGCACTCTTCTGTTTCTCTTTATCTCTTTCTTTCTGTCTCTCTCTCTCCCACACACTTCAGATTGTATCATCTGCATCTTTCTCCTCGCTCTCATCCCAACCCTTCCACATCCCTCTATTTGTCTCCCTCATCCACCTCTCTCATTTAATCCCCTTTCCCTCCCTCCCTCCCGTTCCGTCTCTCACCCACACTGTGGTGTAGACTTTGTATTACAGGGTGTGAGAGTGCTTATTAACCAAGACATCCTGTGACGACAGCCTCAGTTGACTATCTAGTAGTATGCGTGTGTCTTCATCTGCGGACACCATGCATGCAGAATCCTCTCTTCTTGTCCATGGGGATGAGCGGACGGATAAACTCTAATGCCTTTCACACTGACTGTCTCATGGCATTAGGGTAATAATTACTGAAGTGGTGTGTGTGTGTTTGCTGAATCTTTGTCGGTCAGTTTCTGCCTGTTTTGCCTGGGTGTGTTGCTTTTTCACTCTCTAAGAATCTGTGGAGATGCCACTCTCTGTGTGTCTGTTTTGGACATAGCGAGCCATTCAAAAAGGCTGGTGATCACGTACATTGGCAGTGGGGCTGCCTCAAATTTGACAGTGATTTATTGCCGTGTGAAGGGTGAACCCTGTTGTTGAGGTATGCCAATTTGCCACCCTGAAGTCGATACAGTTGCTTTAGTCAAATGGGATTTAGAAATGAGCGTCTTATTTCCACTGGTTGTGAGTGTATGAGGTAAGGCTGTGGTACTCCAGTTGTGTGTGTAAAAGTGTGTAATATGTCTATGTTAGTGATCCATATGTAGTGCGTTCAGAAAGTACTCATGCCCCTTGACTTTTGCGCGCATACTTTTTTTAAATTTTGGATTACAATGGACTTATTGTTATTTTTGTCAACGATCTACACAAAATACTTTGTCATGTCAAAGTGGAAGAAAAACTCTATCATTCTGTGTAAGTCTTAGGGCCCGATCCTGACTTAGGCATTTATGGCGACTTAGGATTTTACGCCCTTCCTACACACGCCTTTCCTACGCACTTCTCAGTATTTAGTATTCAGACTTGCCTTATCGAGTTGCCAACAGATATTCTCGTGGAGTTTTCATTGAATGGGGTTTAAAGTACATTTATCTTAAGCCATCCCTTTAAATAAGGTGCACCTTTAATTAGAATTTGGTCGACAGACTCATTAGAATACATTGAGAGAACAGGGTCAGAATATAGGGCGCCAAGAAAGAAAGCCATCTATGCAGAGTCATCTCTGTTTCAGAACCAACTGGTAGATACATTCTTGTAGATTATTCAGTCAAATTTTTGTGATAGGAAAGTACAAAAAATGAACCTTTGCACACAAAATATAACGATGACTAAAAAGTACAGTGGTTTGATCCACCCTGAAAGTTTCCATATTCAAGTTCAATCCACGAAATATTGGAAGGTGGGAAAAAAAGCGTACAATAGGGGTTGAACAACAGTCCTATAAATAGACCCTAACCCTCACTGATCATGGAACTGTACGACAACGATCCAGTCATTATGAACCGTGTGCCAGGTTTAACCTGCTACGTGTGGTCTGAGTTCCATAATGATGCAACTAGGCTACATGTCCCAAACGATTGTACAACGTTAGCCTAATATGATCCACTAATGCCAGCGACCCTCAGGAACAACTACATGGATGTGACAGAGGGAAGAGAGCTAAACGGAATGGAATGATGCAAAAATACATGTATGTGGGTATTACTGACGGTGGCTCCCGATAGTGGCTAATATTTAACATGTTACAAACTGTCAAATAAAATGGAGAAAAGCCCGGGCACATAATCGAGACAAAGTGCACAGATCAACTCATCAGCCCTACTGATGTCTATAGCATTAGTCTCCACATTTCATCCGTGCAATTCAAATTCAGAATAACGGCAAAACTGTTTATTTACAATTTGACTGTGGAAAAGGGGCCGCAATACATGTCATGTTGATATGACTTTCAGTTTGTATGGCTAGTTTCACATTAATCCCCAGGGATCATAAGGAAAAATCATCTAAAACAAATACTATTTGTATTTACAATCCCCTTCTACAAACAGATTACTAATTTACCTAGCTCTTATCAATATCACTTACTAATTTATAAATCACTGTGCACGGAGAATTCTGTTATTTCCATCAGGGGGAAAAAAAGATGCTGCTTTTTCCTCTTGGAACCGGCAGATTCGCTGGACTTTACTCATGGTTTCCTCACGTGTAAAGGTGGTGGAATTATGAGGGAATGAAGTCAAGGTCAGAATACTGTGTATCTGTAGACACACCTCTGCCACACCTTCATTTATTCCATCTCCACCCAAAACGAATAGTGGGTGAATAGCATGCTCTTCTAATCCTACGTTCCCTTCACACGCTCTTACCTCGGGTCAGAATTGGGGCCTAAGAGCGTTGCACACCTGGATTGTACAATATTTGCCCATTTATTCTTTCAAAAAGTCTTCCAAGCTGTCAAATTGGTTGTTGATCATTTCTAAAAACATAATTGCACTTTGACATAATGGGTTATTGTGTGTGGATCAGTGACACAACATCTCAATGTAATCCATTTCAAATTCAGGCTGTAACAACAAAATGTAGATAAGGGGTGCGAATTCTTTCTGACGGCACTGTACCTGCTCAGTGTGGTGATGTCAGAGTAGTGGTTATGCTTCTGAGAGACTGCTCGTCGCTGTTAAATGGCCAATGAGAAGCAGCTGTAGCTCTTGCCTGATTCAGATTATGCAAACGAGCATCTCATACAGAACGATTACCGGGATCAGTTTGAATAGAACGGCAGAAGAGAAGAATAGGGACGCATACACTTATTTACATCACCCGCTTATCCAGCGAGACTTACAGAAGCAATTAGGATTAAGTGCTTACACATCGACAACAACAAAAAAATCACCTAGTCAGTTTGGAGATTCAAACCAGAGACCTTTTGGTTACTGGCCCATCTCGCTTAACTGCTAGGCTACCTGCCGCCCACTCCATTGTAAGGAAACCCTGACCAGACATGTTCAAAGTGCTGAACAGGTTCTGGAAATAATACCATTAGACCAATATGAAAGGAGGAAGTGGACAATGACAGTCAAGGATCTAATCTTGCAAGAGTGTCTGCCTCCCTCTACTGGCAAATTTTAATTACTGCAAGTTGATTTTACTTTATTAATTTGTATTTTTGATTTTTATTTAACCTTTATTTAACTATGCAAGTCGGTTAAGAACAATGACGGCCTACACATACAGTGGAATGTAATTTCTAGGTAAAAATAAAAGCTCTTGGCGTCACTGGTTGGTTTACATGGGGGACAATAACTTGTGTCTATTGTAATTGTGTGTCATTTAAAGGATATAACGTCCATTTAGCAGTTACTTTCAAGCAAGTTAAGCACAGCTCTGTGACGTACAGTACACACACACACACACACACAGCTGGCAGGTTGAAGGTGAGTCTATCATTGTCCTGGTAGGTTCAGTGGGTCATCTCTCGCCCTGGAGGTGGGGTCCATCCTGAGAGTGAAGGACATTCTATTACTAAACAGAGAGAAAGGGGGAGGGAATGAGAGAGAGAGCGGGAAACTGGGGATAAGGGGAGTGAGGATCACAGGCATGGTGCGAAGGTAAGAGGGAGAGATGCCCGAGGGAGGGCGAGGTGGATAAGGAGGGGAGAGGTGGAGAGAGAGAGAGAGCGAGGCAGGTATAATGACAGTGGTTGCAGTCAGTGAGAGGAGACAGAAGTAGAGATAGAGGGGAAGGGGAGAGAGGGGTGGGATACGTCCTGTAGAAAGTTTAGATACGTACCGCCAGAGCAGGGGAAGATAGGAGACCAGGAAGAAAGGGAAAAACCAGCGGTAGACCTGATACATATAGAGATAGATAAAAGAGAGATGGATAATGAGGGAGAACACGAGGCGAGCAGTCTCCATATCATAGCTATTATGCTTCTGATCTGCGGGGCGGTTAAACTACTGCACCTTGTGGGGGTCATCCATGTCGAGGGTGAGTAGTTACCACTGGCACCAGTACTATGCTGAATATCAACCCGGATAGTCTGTGTCTCTTGACCGTGTTAGCCTGCTGAGCAAATAGAGTTAAAAGGCTGTAAATGTGTACTGTGCAAAACTCTGATATTACTTCCATATGAATGGAAGATAGCTAGGAGTATTGATGTCTATGACTATTGCTGTAGTATTATGGGGTGTGAAGGTACAGGGGGGACAAGGCTAATAGTTGGGGGGGGGGGAGCGAACTACTGTTACCTGTGTTTAGGGTTGCAAAGGGAGGGTATATTGCTAGAAATGTTCTATGTAAACTACCGAATAGTTTTTGTAATCTATAAGAAGACATCTAGTGGCCCTTTTGGGGACTTCAGGTTATCATGGGTGTCTGTAATTATCTCTGGCCTTATCACATGTCAAATATATGAAATGATTAAATAAGATGAAAATGTAATGACAAAGCTGTAAAACATTATCCTAAATATAAACCATCAACTTAGTGAACACGTTGGTGTTTAATATGAAAGTTTCATCATGAAATGTATTTTTTTTACACACTTCTATTTATTTTACTATGCAAATATTTATTTGTTGTCAATGTTTTGGCATCAAACTGGTGGAAGTTGTGAAAATAAGTAACTATGAAATAACACATATAGAATCAGGTAGTAACCAAAAAACAGTGTTAAACATCAACATATATTTTAGATTCTTCAAAGTAGCCACCCTTTGCCTTGATGACAGCTTTGCACACTCTTGGCATTCTCTCAACCAGCTTCATGAGGAATGCTTTTCCAACAGTCTTGAAGGAGTTCCCACATATGCTGAGCACTTGTTGGCCTCTTTTCCTTCACTCTGTGGTCCAACTCATCCCAAACCATCTCATCTGATGCAGCACCATCACTCTCCTTCTTGGTCAAATAGCCTTTACACAACCTGGAGGTGTGTTTTGTGTCATTGTCCTGTTGAAAAACAAATTATAGTCCCACTAAGTGCAAACCAGATGGGATGGCGTATCGCTGCAGAATGCTGTGGTAGCCATGCTGGTTAAGTGTGCCTTGAATTCTAAATAAATAATTGACAGTGTCACCAGCAAAGCACCATCACACCTCCTCTTCCATGCTTTACGGTGGGAACTACACATGCGGAGATCATCTGTTTACCTACTCTGCGTCTCACAAAGACGCGCCGGTTGGAACCAAAAATCTCAAATTTGGACTCATCAGACCAAAGGACAGATTTCCACCGGTCTAATGTCCATTGCGTGTGTTTCTTGGCCCAAGCAAGTCTCTTCTTCTTATTGGTGTCCTTTAGTGGTGGTTTCTTTGCAGACATTCAACCATGAAGGCCTGATTCACGCTGTCTCCTCTGAACAGTTGATGTTGAGATGTGTCTGTTACCTGAACTCTGTGAAGCATTTATTTGGGCTGCAATCTGAGGTGCAGTTAACTAATTAAATGATCCTGTGCAGCATAGGCAACGCTCGGTCTTCCTTTCCTGCGGCTATCCTCATGAGAGCCAGTTTCACCATAGGACTTTTTTTGCGACTGCACTTAATGACACTTTCAAAGTTCTTGAAATGTTCCGTATTGACTGACCTTCATGTCTTAAAGTAGTGATGGACTGTCGTTTCTCTTTGCTTATTTGAGCTGATCTTGCCATAATATGGACTTGGTCTTTTACCAAATAGGGCTGTACACCACCCTACCTTGTAACAAAACAACTGATTGGCTCAAACACATTAAGTAAAGATATTCTACAAATAAACTTTTAACAAGGCAGACCTGTTAATTGAAATGCATTCCAGGTGACTACCTAATGAAGCTGGTTGAGAGAATGTCAAGAGTGTGCAAAGCTGTCATCAAGGCAAAGGGTGGCTACTTTGAAGAATCTCATATAAATATATATTTTGATTTGTTTAACAATTTTTGGGTTACTACATGATTCCATATGTGTTATAGTAGCTGTGTCCACTCTTTTGACTGGTACTGTAAACAAATGCCTTATATCATATGGTGCTGTAATTACTATAAAGTCAGACCCATTTGGTCATTATTAACATACACATAAATGTCTTATATCATATGACGCTGTACTTCCTATAAGGTCAGACACCTTTGGTCGTTAATTCCACATACATAAACGCTTAATGATGTAAACACAAATGTATTAACATATAGGAAATGATCACTAACAGCTAAAACAGTTTCATAAAGTCCAGCAATGCAATTACGTTGAACATTACACAGGGCTGTGAATAGTGTAGCTTGTCTTTGAGCTGGCAAATGGTTATTGTCTTTCTTCCTGCTAAAGGTACTGCATGTTGGTTCCAACCTTAAAAGTAACAACAAAGAAAGTTAGCAGGTTTGTTAGGAAATGCCTTTGTCCCACCATCTGGATAAGGGAATTTCTGTGCTGAGCCAGAAACTCTGAATGGGAAGATGGGAAACTCCATTCAATTCGTATTATTATTATATTTCTCTTTCATTTACAAATGTCATAATGTGACCATGAGACATGGCTGTATCTAGGGTGAATTGTATTTAGCTGAGCCTGCTAGCAAGCTACATTTCGGTGAGGTCACCGAAATTATTTAAAATAACAATGAGGTAGCTACTGTATGTAATCTAACTCAACACGTAACTACTACAAAATCATTTAGATTATAATACATAAAGCTTAATTTACTTGTTTTTTTACTGTTCGGTGGCAGTTGATGTTCAAACTCATCACATGTTCAGCGTCTCGTCAGCAACACTAAAAAAGTACTTCCGGATCACGGATTTTACGAAATGTTCTCAATAAAAGTCTCCCACGTAATAGTATAAAATATTTGATACCCATTCATGATATATGAACAATTATTGCTGAAACATTAAAATGATTCATATTTGTTCATGTTTAAGTGACATTTGCATTACATTTTGGTTTTAAATAAATAAATGCCGCCAATGCGAATCACTGTATATGGAATACATATTGGCTTTCAGCAATAACTATTCTGGGTGCCGCAGTAAATGTATGTTAGGGATTACTCAGTAGGGTCTGTAGAATGTATACTGTATATGGTGTCCTTTCTTGGGGCTCTGAATAATACGGAGTGTTTCTGGCCTTTTACGCGAAGCACAGCCACAATGCGTAATATTTGACTATGAACACTGCAGCAGAAGCGAACTCCTTCCTCCCGCTAGTCTTTCCTCCACGTGAGGCTCCAGCAAGTAGAGTATTCATTGGCATCCGAATCATATCACATGTGCGCGTAACGCACTGTAGAAAACACGCTAACAGTGCAGGGCATGCTCACTGAATTAAAGGGAAATTACACTAAAAACAAATCTATGTTTCAAACCCTGATGTGGTTTAAGCATTGTTGTGAAGACAGAAAATCAAAAGTTGTATTTTTTTTTCCCATTAAAAAAACGTGAAAAAAATCGGTTAAACCAGAAAAACTGGGGGAAATCCGAAACCTGTGAAAACAAAACCAAGAAAACAGAATTTGGGCAAAAAAACAAGTAGGCAAAAAAATGTAATGTATGCCCTACCAATGATTTTTGATGCGCGTGACTGCACTTTAGAGTGTGTGTCATCCTGCAGCTTAGCATTTTGGGGGAAATTGAGGTCAGGTCCAATATTGACCATGCACCGAAGAGGGAAAGAGGTTGGGCCATCCTAAAAATGTTTTAGTGAAATATAATATAACATTTTGCAGGCACTTTTATCCAAAGCGACCTACAGTCATGCGTGAATACATTTTTACGTATGGGTGGTCCCGAGAATCGAACCCAATACCTTGGCGTTGCAATGCTCTACCAAGATGCATGACAGGGTTAGAAATGCTTCGTGAAGCCTCAATTTAATATGATTTATAAGGCCTTTATTAAGTGGTGCTTATGTCACCCTTTATAAAGCACATGTTTATGTAATATTTGACATAGTGGGTTATGCCACATTTGACATTGGGAGTTATGTCCCACAGTTATAAAGCATGACATACGGTTATAGATGATTTCCACACATTTAAGTAGTGTTTATGAAGCCGTTATAAGCCGCACATAATTTAAAGCGGGCCCAAAAAAGGAATACTGTACATTAATAAATGTCTTAAGTTAACATAAAGTAGTGTAGTTAGTATAAATGATAAAAGTTACCATAGATTGCCATAGATTTGCTGTTAATTACCAAAATTACCGCAGATTCCAGTAGCTTTGGTAAAATACCAGTAGCTTTGCAACCCTAGCTCTGTGTGAGGCTGGTTTTGTGTGTCAGTGCATGTGTGACTGTACAGTATCATTGAACAGTGCACCTGTCAGAGCAGCTGTAACGTAAGTGTCACTTGGCTTCCCAGGTGAGTTGTGTCTGAATTACCTCACCTCGGGCTAGAGTCAGCACTCTCCACCTCTCACTAATGAGACACTGACAGAGACAGCTCTGCCACCAGAATGAAACCAAATGGCCTGGAGGAGTGTAGGTGCGTGTGTGCCCGTGTGTCCGTCTGCCCGTCCTCTGGTCCCCTCCCCTCTGGCAGAGGCAGTAATGAATTGTTAATGATCAGGTCACTGAGGTCACTCTCTCTACCCTCCTGTGTCTCTTTTTCTCTCTGCTCCATCTCTCCCACTGTCTTATTGTGCCCTCTCTTACCTGAACCGCTCTTTACTTCCCCTTTCTATCTCTCTCTCTCTCTCCCTACCTATTTCTATTTTCCATAGCTGATTAAAATGCAACCTTTTGTGAAAATCTCCTATCTACAGTATATATGTCTCTCTCTCTAGATAAAATTGATGATGATTTTGAGCTGAGCGTTGTGTGTCATCGGCCAGAAGGGCTGGATAAACTGGAGGCTCAGAGCAACTTCAGCAAGAGAGAGCTACAAGTCCTTTACCGTGGCTTCAAAAACGTATGTAGTCAGTCTATACTTGTCATTCCATTTCTCCATCACTTCATCACTTAGTGCCCGTCACCGATGTCTCTCTGGGGCTGATCTCTCTCTCTCTCTTTTTGTCTCTCCGTCTTTCTTTCTCTCTTTCTATTTCCACCGTAGGAGTGCCCTAGTGGGGTGGTGAACGAGGACACCTTCAAACAGATATACGCCCAGTTCTTTCCCCATGGAGGTAAGAAATTAGTTTGTGTATGTGTCTCCATAACATGTAAAGGTGTTGAGTTGTGTAGTGGGTATGTTGCGTAAGCACACAAAGAGTGACATGTATCTATCTTCTCTCCAATGCTCTGCAGATGCCAGTTCCTACGCACACTACCTGTTCGACGCCTTTGACTCAGCACACAGCGGATCCATCAAGTTTGAGGTCAACATTCCTCTACCGCGTCTCAAATTCCCCCCTCTCTTTCTCTCTCCCTCTCCCCCCCCCCCTCCCTCTCTCTCACGATCCTCTGATCACTTACCCTTCGTGCATTCCGTGCTGGATCACTCTCCCTCTTGTTCTCCCCGTGACAGTGTCTCATTCTCTCCCTCCTCCAGGACTTTGTCATGGCTCTGTCCATCTTACTGAGGGGATCAGTGAGGGAGAAGTTGACGTGGACTTTCAACCTGTATGACATAAACAGAGATGGCTACATCAGCAAGGAGGTGTGTGTGTGTGTGTGTGTGTGTGCGCGTACGTGTGTGCTCGTGTGTGAGGTGCACATGTAAGTGGGTACAGCATACAGTTTACGACTGGCTTTCTTGATGTCTATAGTTTTCTCTCCGGTATGCAATCTGGTTTCCGCTCAGGTTATAGATGTGTCACTGCAACCTTAAAGGTCCTCAGTGATGTCACCATTGCCCTTGATTCTAAGCAATGTTGTGCTGCTATTTTTATTGACTTGGCCTAAGCTTTTGATACGGTCGACCATTCCCTTCTTGTGGGCCGGCTAAGGAGTATTGGTGTCTCTGAGGGGTCTTTGGCCTGGTTTGCTAACTACCTTTCTCAAAGAGTGCAGTGTTCAAAGTCAGAAAATCTGCTGTCTCAGCCACTGCCTGTCACCAAGGGAGTACATAGCTCAGGCAGTAGGAAGCTCTCTCATCCCTTAATATGCAGATGATACAGTCTTATACTCAGCTGGAGGTAGTCACATCATACAAGTACTTGGGAGTATGGCTAGACGGTACACTGTCCTTCTCTCAGCACATATCAAAGCTTCAGGCTAAAGTTAAATCTAGACTTTGTTTCCTCTATCGTAATCGCTCCTCTTTCACCCCAGCTGCCAAACTAACCCTGATTCAGATGACCATCCTACCCATGCTAGTTCACGGAGACATAATTTATAGATCGGCAGGTAAGGGTGCTCTCGAATGGCTAGATGTTTTTTTACCATTCGGCCATCAGATTTGTCACCAATGCTCCTTATAGGACACATCACTGCATTCTATACTCCTCTGTAAACTGGTCATCTCTGTATACCCGCCGCAAGACCCACTGGTTGATGCTTATTTATAAAACCCTCTTAGGTCTCAAATCTGAGATATCTACTGCAGTGCTCATCCTCCACATATAACACCCGTTCTGCCAGTCACATTCTGCTAAAGGGCCCCAAACATCACGCATCCCGTATTTTCAGTTCGCTGCAGCTAGCGACTGGAACGAGCTGCAACAAACACTCAAACTGGACAGTTTTATCTCAATCTCTTCATTCAAAGACTCAATCATGGACACTCTTACTGACAGTTGTGGCTGCTTTGCGTGATGTATTGTTGTCTCTACCTTCTTGCCCTTGGTGCTGTTGTCTGTGCCTAATAATGTTTGAACTATGTTTTGTGTTGTTACCATGTTGTTGTCATGTTATGTTGCTACCATACTGTGTTGTCATGTGTTGCTGCCTTGCTATGTTGTTGTCTTAGGTCTCTCATTATGTAGTGTTGTGTTGTCTCTCTTGTCGTGATGTGTGTTCTGTCCTATATTTATATATTTTTATTTTAAATCCCAATCCCCGTCCCCGCAGAAGGCCTTTTGCCTTTTTGTAGGCCGTCATTGTAAATAACAATTTGTTCTTAACTGACTTGCCTAGTTAAATAAAGGTTAAATAAAATAAATAAAATACTTGTGTAGTACATTTCTAAATAATTGTGTGTTTTGTTTCACATTCGACATCCACTGACAGACAAACTGTGCTTTTGTGTGTGTTACAGGAGATGACAGACATAGTCAGAGCGATATATGACATGATGGGGAAGTACACATACCCTGCCCTGAAGACGGACACTCCCAAACAACATGTGGATGCTTTCTTCCAGAAGATGGACAAGAACAGAGATGGAGTAGTCACTCTGGATGAGTTCATTCTGTCTTGCCAGGAGGTAAACTGGAGTTCTCTGGACTTCTATGATTATCTCTCTCTCTCTCTCTCTCTCTCTCTCTCTCTCTCTCTCTCTCTCTCTCTCTCTCTGTCTCTGTCTCTGTCTCTGTCTCTGTCTCTGTCTGTCTCTGTCTGTCTCTGTCTGTCTCTCTGTCTGTCTCTCTGTCTGTCTCTGTCTGTCTCTGTCTGTCTGTGTATATACACACACACTTCACATATGCTGCTACTACTCTGTTTATTATCTATCCTGATTGCCTAGTCACTTTTACCAAATACAATTTTATTTGATCATTAAACATCCCTCCCACTTACTCTTGTATAATACTATTGTAGTTTGAGGGTTTTAGATGGTGGGTTGATCATTCTCTATGTAGACGAACATTGGATGGAGACTGACTACTCTTATGCAAATGTGATGATCAACTGACCATTTTCACGGCCATTAGGCCAGCACTCTTCAACTCAGCTTTTTCCTGTACTCTTCTAACCACCAACAAACATCTGACCAATCAGAATAGAGCAAGTTAGTCGATAATCAATTATCATTACAATTCCAAACACTTTTGTGCAGTTAGTTATTTTAGAACTACACAACAGTGACTTAGAAAATAATATAACTTGTAAAATAATCCTACACTATAATTTTCCCCTTCTGTTGGTCTTTACTCTTTGCCAGAGACAGCAGAGAAAGCGAGACACCCCATTCCCTCGTTTTTTCGGGGCGGGCGGGGCGGAGAGAGCGGGGAGGGGACAATTAGTAGACAAGAGCCATTGGTCTCACACCACTGCCATAATGCAGTTTCTCTGGATCCCTGCAAGGTTGGACTCCCCCCCCCCCCCCCCCCCCAAAAAAAAAAAATGTTTAAAGCATCAGCCGGACAGCAACTCACAAGTATAGACTACCGATCACTGTCCATGGTGCTGAAATCGCTCCATGTCTGTGCAGCTGCCTATTGAATCGATGACATGCTTTCTCTAGTGCCAGGGCATGTAGCCTATAGCGGTGCTTTAGCTAGTGGATACATGTTTATTGGTAGGCCTATTTGGTTGTAATTTTCTCATGTTAAGCCTAACATTTCATAAAAGCTGTACATGGTGTCGAAATGCTGCCATTTACAGTAGACTGCTGGCTGGTGGCAATAATGTAATTGCTTGTTCAGTAATTAAAGTTGGACATTTTAACATTGCAGATTGTAAAATAAATGTTTGATGCGGTAGCTACCAATTGATTTTTTAAATCAATTGTTCTGTATAGCCTGCCGGAACCTGCATGACACGAGCCATCCTCGGGCTCTCACACATCTTTGAAAGCAAGTTGTTATGCTTGAAGCCAGTCTTTTAATTCCAAATAATACAGTCAATCCACCCTCAAAACACTAGCTTACTAGGGATGCTTTCATTATGCAGTGTACTATCTATAGCTATATACCGCATTTAGTTGCTATTTATACACTTTTTATCAAAATTACACATCAAACAGCCTTACAATTAAGAAAAAAGTACTTGGCTTGAGGATAAATTCAGCCACTGTTTGTTGTTGAGCTCAGCGGGTTCTGTCTGGCTAATAGCCTGCACAAATGGGCTGCGGTATTCAAGGTAAATTAAATTGAATCAAATTAAATTCAATTATAGCCAATTTGAGAGACTCCCCTGGTCTGCTGAAGTCCTCCTTGCTTTCTTTCTCTGTGTCTTTCTTTTCCTCTTTCTTTCTCATAGAATAAAGTCTATTTGTGTCTGTGCTTGTCTCTCTTTTTTATGTAGAGGCCTATAGTAGCTACAGCATGGGACTGCGTTGCCTTGCATTTTTGTGAGCAAATGTATTCACCACGGCCTGTATTGCCAACCCAGACAGCCTTTCCTGAGACATTGTGCATTGTATGCTCATGGCGCTGCACACAATCTAAACGTATTCTTGAATAATGCATGCCAAGATATACCAGTGATAAGGGACTGTTCCGAAACTGTTGTATTTGAAGCACAACTCCCTTCAACCCAGTTTTCCTGATGTTGTTATGGTATTCAAGCAATTTTTTACCATCCGTGTAACTGTTGCTTCTGAGGAGAGAATATTTTCTCAACTAAAACTCATAAAGAGCTACCTAAGAAGCATTAGGCTCTCGGTCTGATATGCTCTTTGGAACACCTGAGTAAGCCCCACTCATTGCACTATTTTTCAAGACCTGGGGCACTTTTTCAGTCACTTGCCCGAAGCCCAAGAAATAAACATTTAGCTTCCTAGAACATATGTCAGTTAAAAAGGTTTATGAATACATTTTTGGAGGGTTTCTGTCAAAATGATTTATTCAATGAAAATACAGTATAAACATTGATGTCAGGCGCATGGGCCCCCTACAGCTCATCGTGGCATTTGTCTTTGAAAAAAAATGATTGCCACATTAGCAGCTAATTAGCGTTTCATTTTGGGGGGGTAAATACGTCGATAGAAGTTACCTTGTCCTAGAGAAATGTACACGGTTATCAAAACGTCACGCCAGGGTGAGCCTACACGAAACACAGCCCTTATTTTAAGTGTTTCTAAAGTCCTCTATGGGGGGAAAAAATTAGTGTCGGAAATATTATTGGAACCCTTTCCTTGTTTGTCCGCTAGGCTTTTGGGGTATTATGACTCATGATGTGGTACTCTATTTTAAACTGCCTGAGTAAGACATTTTAATTTATAACCTCTTCTCAGTCTTCGTTGCCACCTAGTGGTACTTATGTGATACAGTCAGAGTACTACACTGAGCACTGTACAGCATGTGCAGTAATGTAAAGATACTTTAAAGTACTACTTAAGTAAAGTACAGATAGCACAAAAAACCACTAACTATTTATATTTTTGACTACTTTTACTTCACTACATTCCTTAAGAAAATATTGTACTTTTTACTTGATACATTTTCCTTGACACCCAAAAGTACTCATTACATTTTGAATGCTTAGCAGGACAGGAAAATAGTCAAATTCAAGCAGTTATCAACCGAACATCCCTGGTTATCCCTACTGCCTCTGATCTGGTGGACTCACTAAACACACATGCTTCGCTTGTAAATTATGTCTGAATGTTGAGTATGCCCGTGGCTTTCCATAAATTTAAAAACAAGAAAATGGTGCCATCAGGTTTGTTTAATATAAGGAATTTGAAGTGATTTATACTTTTACTTTTGATACTTAAGTATATTTTAAAACAAATACTTTTAGACTTTTACTCAAGTAGAATTTTACTGGGTAACTTTTACTTGAGTCATTTTCTATTAAGATATTTTACATTTTTCTCTAGTAGGACAGTTGGGTACTTGTTCCACCACTGTGTATGTGCAAGTTCAGAGATGTTACTGTTTTTTTTCTCATCAGCTTTGTCCTTTTTTTCATACTTTCTTCCCCAGGATGAAAACATCATGAGGTCCCTGCAGCTTTTCGAAAACGTCATATAGATGAAACAGACAAAAGAGACACAGTGGGAAAATGAAAGAGGGATAGGAAAGACCTTTGAACTGTGAGAAGAAAGAGCAGCCCACCATTTAATGGCAAAGAGGGAACACGCATAAACTTTGCTGTCGGCATGGTTATGAGAGGTACTCAACACTGGCCGCCCAGCAACAGCTATATGCATCTGCCGTGTGGCACAGTGTCTCACCATCACGTTACATTGGCAGTGACCAATCAACAGGCTGGGTTATGACCCCTCCCACTGACCTCTGACCCCTTGTACCTGTTTTTGATCTTCCTGTGACCCTGTAATCTTTCACCCTTGGTCCGAACTCTCTCAGTCTTGTTCTGTTGATGTTGTCGTCGTTGTTATGGTTACTGTTCTCTCAGAGAGTGTATATAACACCTGTTAATTGACATACTGACATTATAGAGACATACACACACACATTAAGACATACACACATACCTACACTGTGTCAGGCCGGGATTCAATCCGAGGCGCGCTGTAGAGCGATCTCTTTGAACGTCGGGGAAGTTGCCCTTAAAAGTCGCATTGTCGGCAGTCAGTGCGCTGCTCTATAACACTCCTTGGATTGAATACTGGCCTCAATTTCACCACAAATACAGTTTACAAATACAAATTGAGGACATTTCCTGTACATTTTCATTTGTAGAAGTCATGTGATCTGTATTTGACCGCAACATATTAAGAAATATACATTTAAAACAAGTCAGTCCTAACCCCGCTATATACAGCACTCCTACTGTATGTGTGTTAGTGTTAGTCAATGTTTTTCGTGTTGTGGTGCCTTGTGTCATTGGGTTTTTGGCTTCTATCTTTCTGTCTGCACTGAGCTCCGTTGATCTGTCTCTTTGTCTGTCAACCTGGCCAGATGATATTCCAACCCAGAGAGCCTGGATTGAATGTTCTGTGGCCTATGGCAATTTTGAAGTAGTGCTGAGCGAATAACCGAAATGTTGGTTTATTTTCAGTTTGTAAATAACTAATTGATTGACATTGGTTCCATTATTTGAATTCCATTTAGTTGTGCACCATTTGTGCCATTTCTCTAGAGAGATTTCTCTCTGGGACATGTTGTCCAACTCATCAGAGTTAAGCGCCAAAAACGTGGTAGTGAACTACATTGACCAGAATCCATTGCCTACAGCTAGCTGCCTCCTGTTCTCATTGGTTCTTTGCCGGGCAAGCCTGTGTGGCCGACAGGCAGACACAGGGGAAGAGTGATAGAGAGATAGGAGAGAATGTATCTAATTGATTGATGTATCTAATTGATAGTTGTTAGTAGCCTAGTGGTTAGAGCGTTGGACTAGTAACCGAAAGGTTGCAAGCTCAAATCCCCGAGCTGACAAGGTACAAATCTGTCGTTCTGCCCCTGAACAAGGCAGTTAACCCACTGTTCCTAGGCCGTCATTGAAAATTAGAATTTGTTCTTCTTAACTGACTTGCCTAGTTAAATAAAGGTAAAATACAAAAATACAAAAATAAAATAAATTTAGCAGTGTTAAAAGTATGCTTGATCTACTTTAAAGAACTACTTAAAATGGGATTTCATTGGACAGCAGGCAGCTAGCCAGCTAGCCAGCTATGTAAGTCTGCTATCCTGAAGGATGACTCTGGGAGAACAGAGATAGATGGCTGGCTGGCTGCTACAGCCTGATCAGAGATGAAATGATGACCTGGAATAAACTATTAAGTCATCAAATGAAATTTAAAAAATATACACAACAACTGAAATATTTTATTAAAGTAATGTGAATAAGTGATAAGTTTGTTAATAAGTGATATGCAGTAATTGCATATCTTAGTATCACCATACTAAAAACAAATATGTAATATACACAACCAACATATTGAATTTACTGTAAGTAAAGTAATGTGAAAGAATTATGTTTTAGAGTCTAATAACTGATAGTAATAGGCTGTCACTCACTACCATCAATTGTTTTATTCATTGTTGTTACAGCATTGAACACATAATGCATTTATTGTAAAATAGAAAAAAAATATATGAAAACCGTGATTATTATTTTTTTTAAATGTATTTTTCAAAAACCAAACCAAAACTGAACCGACCTCAAAAAGCGCTAATCGCCCAGCACTATTTTGAAGTGTGTTCTTATGCTTGTTTTGTGCCAATATGGGTGTGTGCATGGTATCCTGTGGGACATTACAACTGTACAGTAACAACTCTCAAGACAATACCCAACATCAGAGAGAGAGAGAGAGAGAGAGAGAGAGAATTATACCTTGTCACTGAGAATACAGGAATGAAAGCCATGACATGGGTGATGATGACAATAACCTAATCAATGTGAAGACTTACTGACAACAGAACACAGAATCCCTTATTTCACAGTCCCCTATTACCTTACCTTCACCTATACTTTTATACAATATCAAGATTCATGATCAGCAAAGCGCAGAAAGGTGAGACTAACAGACAGAGAATGACAGACAGAAAAAAATTGAATCACATCGGTGTATATTGAAATGTTGTACAAAATGATATTTAACAATAAACTTTTCAGAGAAAGTAGTGACCTTTGAAGTGTCTTCTTTAGCAAGGGAGAGAGGCTGTGAGTAATTAAAGCTTTCCATTCATGTCTCTGTCACAAAAAAAACATAAGCAAAGTGATCTCAAGTGAAGAGTTTATATCGTTATTTACATATGTATACATCCCAAGTAGAAATTATGAAACATTTACATCCTCATAGGAAATTTGTCACAAATGAAACATTTGAGGATGTTTTAGTTTCATTAACAACATGACATGCATCCTTCTGCAACCCCTGTCCAATTCCTCCCTCTCTCTCCCCCTCTTCCTCCCTCTCTCCTACACTCCTCTATCCATCCCTCTACCTTACACACACTCCTCCTATCCTTCCCTGTCAATTTTAGTCTACAACCTCAGTCTTTAGCCATAGAGTCACAGTGTGGAATGCAACATAAGGCCAGATAGGGGTAAAAACACTTGTGGAAACTGGTACCTGCGCTTGTGTAATGTCGACAGTGCAGTCATTCATTCAGGTTGAGGGTGTGGTCTTATCAGACGCCTAGTCTCTACACAGTCTCAAAGGGGCATCGCACTGTCCATACCCTCCATTTTGGCACCAACAAATCATCTAGGATCAGATCAGATCACCCCAATTGGACGGATGAGCAAATGTGTGACCCTGGAACAGCGGTTGGGGGAGACTTCCTCCTACTCCCTCTCCTCGGCCCAGGGCTGCATGTTCTGCAGGGCGTACAGGGAGGAGTTATGTGAGCACAGTGGGTCGGAGCCTGCTGATTCGCCGAGGGACTTGTGGAGGGCGTCGGCCTGCAGTTGCAGGATCAGCCGATTGGCCTGTTGACGCTCAGCCTCCCTTTCCTCCGCTGTCTGTCTCCTGAGAGAGCAAAAAGAGAGAGAGATTAATTGCATAAAATTGAGTTATGAACAAAGAATATTTATACGTTGACATTCAGCGACGGTCGAACTTAGGTAGCCTATAGTGGACATTTATAAACCCCCTCAACTTTCCATATGCATCTACAGCTTATTTTGTCTTATAACACAAGTGTAAAAAAATTGGCTTCACAGTACATAGATCATGGCGACTCTCCTGAACAAGCCCATAATAAGCACACTAGGCAGCTGGTAGATCCCAAATGTTTCTTCGCTAAAAAACGATGGGAATATCCTGTAGGCCTACCACCAGCAGAACCAGGAAAAGAAATGAGTGCCAGGAAAAAACATGATGGTAAGAACAGCCTGCGTCTGTTTGCCTTTAGTTTAAAATCCTCTGCAATTATACATTCACACAACCCAAAAATGATTAGTCCCCCATTAAGGCCAAGCTAAAACGAACCTCCTCCCCAGACTAATTGCACATGAGCGGAAGTGACTGGTGAATGAGATTTGAAAACATGTCAAATGAAGAGGTACACCATAGACTTAGATAGACATCACATTGTTGCACCTGTCCTATTCATGGTGTCTGTGAGAGCATGGGCAGCGCCATTGAGGCCATGTCTATTTTGAAGTAGGCAGTTTTCATCTTCTACTACTTCTATGATTTGGCAAAGGAACTGAAAGGGTGCATACTGTCAGCTGTAGTGTGCTGTTTGAAAAGGTATAAAGTCAAGTTTGGCGATTTAGTGCCATCTGCAGTTATGGAATGTTTGCTCGCTAGTATAATTAATTGGCTGATCCCTCCTGATAAACCGCATGGAATCAATCATGCGATCATTCCCTAACCCATAGGAAGTCCCACCCAGTTGACTACTTCAAAACGGTGAAAGTCATCAATGGCCTGCCCATGCTAAAACAGTTTTTTGGGCACTAGAGCCCTGTATCCATCTCCATGGGCACAACTTTCACTGGTGTCGGGCGACATTGCATTTTTGGTCCCCCTAGTTTTATGTGTGATACAAAACAGGGCAACGGTGTGTTTTAGGACCATGCGGATGCCTCCGAGCGGTCGGGCAGGCTGTTTGGAGTGTTTATCCAACTGAATTAAAAAATATATAATAATAATAATTATGTCCCCCCCACTTCTGAAACCAAAGTTGCGCCTCTGTCCCTCTATATGATGTCAACTCAAGGTTTGAGTAAACAGTTAAGCTCATGGATCAACTGACCTCCATTTGGTCCGTCGGTTCTGGAACCAGGTCTTGACTTGCGCGTCCGTCATCTTCAGGCTCTTGGCAAGGGTGGCCCGCTCGGCGCTCGCGAGGTACTTCTGCCGGTGGAAGCGCTTCTCCAATTCACAAATCTGCACACGGGAGAACGATGTCCGAGGCTTTTTCCGTTTGGGCGGCGTGCGGTTCTGGTATGGATGACCTATTCGCCGGGTCACCGTGAATGGCACGAGAGCTGACGGAGAGAGCAGAAAGACAGACAGACTGGAGGTTGAGTTTACTCAGTGGAAAAGTGAGGTGAGCCTCCAACTTTGTTGTACAGTTGACAAGGTTTGGTAGTAGGCCTACTTGTAGGGCCTACATAATACTCACCCGAAAACAAAGGTTAGGCTATAAATGTTTTTTGAGAAAGAAAGTTGAAGAACAGAAGAATATTTATTCTATTGGTTAATTTGGCGTCTGAATAAAACCGAGCAGTTCTGTTTTATCCGGTTATTTTCTGTGGATAAAGATATCATTCCTGTCTGGCTATTGAAGTTAGGCTTGCCTCCTCTAGCGTGAACAAACAATCACACGAAATAGCCTAGTAAATACAGGGAGTGAATAATTTTGGCTTCAGTTCTGGGTGCCGAATTTGAATATAAAAAATGTAAATAAATCAATAGTATTATGGCCTAACATTCAAACTATGGGAGACCACTTTTGGCGAGATTGTTTTCGAGTTCTTCATATATCTTTGGCTAAACTGTTGGGTGTGAATTATGGCGAAAAAAAATCGTTGTGGAAAATAATGCCTCCCAACATAATTGCTACAATGCTATTGTTTATTATGTTTTCCTATTTCACGTGGTATGTTAATTAATAACTTTTTAATTGGTAGCCTATAATTTATTGAAATTGCACTGTAAGAATCCACCAAAATTGTATATTTATATTTTATTTTATCTCTCTGTAAATGCCTCCATTTTCATTGATTTAGGCTTAGTGTCTTCTAGCACCAAATTATTTGTTTGAGATTTTTCTCACTCATTTCGTTTTGAAAGGCCATCTTTTTACAGACCAATTCAATATTTTTTGTGATTTTCGTTGCTATAGTATAGGCTAAGTATTGTAATATTCACATTGGCTAAATGATTAAGAGAAATATTGAAACAGGCTACAATTTCAGTAAAATTGCATGGGTCGAGTCTGCTAAATGACTGCATTTAAAAAAAAATGTACGCCTACATTTTCTTAAATTTTGTATGCATAAAAGGTTGAAGATTGAATTAATGTGCCTTGTTATTTTATTGATCACATCATCCTTATTATTGAAATGTTTATTGCTGTATCGTTATCGTTGTTATTAGCCTTTTCACTTTTTTCTAAGCTTATTGCACGCTTATTGTAAACTACGCTGTTTTGAACACATTGAAAGTAAAATTGCCATTACGGAAACATAGATAACCTAAATCACTGCGCATGAAATTGTGTATTTTTTCCAATAACATTATTTGATGCTAAGGGTTCTATCGGAAAGTTACCTGATAACCTTTCCTTGGCGAACCTATTTCCGACCCACGGGTAACACAGGCCTCCATACCCGGGTACAGCGCTCATCAAGTGCGGCGGCCCCGATGTAGTCAACGGTCTGTGAGCAGGCACCCGGATCACTCCTCTGCTGCCCAGGCTACAGTTCACTCCGTACAAACCAGGATCCTCTAACTGTGGTACCATGCCGGAGAGGGAGATGGACAGCGCAGTGTAGGAGGCAGCGTTCCCTCCAGTTGGGCTTCCCAAACGGTAACCGTCTCCACTGCTTGTATCCGAACC
This sequence comes from Salvelinus fontinalis, assembly GCF_029448725.1. NCBI lineage: Eukaryota > Metazoa > Chordata > Actinopteri > Salmoniformes > Salmonidae > Salvelinus > Salvelinus fontinalis. The sequence goes on from NC_074670.1 coordinate 47,217,613, forward strand.
GTATCTGCTGCTGGTCCGGCCGGTCTCTGAGTCAGCACCGCTACTGAGTATCTGGTCGATACCGAAGCTGATGGGTTCGTGCTGGGCCGCTTTGGGAGGAGGACTTGGGGCGCTGGGTGCGCGCTCCATCCTCACCTTTCAATAGACCGTGGGATGGCTGGACTGGATGGAAATTAAATTACGAGGTTAAACGGCCGGTTTGTGCCAAAGAGAAGATGCCGTTGGCTCCAATGTCATCTTCCTTTCAAAATCCGACCGTCTGCAACTTCGGAAAGGCCTCCTTCAGATCATCCTCGGGAGCGCCAGTGAAAGTTTGATGTGCGTTTGGAGACGTCTATGACGCTCTACTCCCTGCGTCAAAACATCTTGGTCTTGCTGTTTCCCCCCGAAAAGCCCCATTCCCGTGCTTCTATTGGTTGATGCTGTCAACGCCTTGACTGTTCATTGGTTGTCATTTTAATGACTGATTGAAGCATGGTGGGTATCACTTGGCATCATGCTCCTTCCTAGCTCTCAGAGTTGGTCAATTTAGTGCCATATCAGAGCATCGATTTCCAAACCTTTTAATTTGACCTGTTTGGACAATCCTTCACTTGACGTTGTGGGATTACAGGTTTTCAAAAGGTGATCCGAGTCCATGTTTTCGAATCTCTATTTTGTAACCATTGTCCCGGTCTCCATGGAAATGCAGCATGCTGTAATCTAATATTCCCATTGAACTGAAATAACAGACAAGAGTAGCAACACTTAGGCCTACCTACATTTATATTTCCTATTGCCTTTCCTATTTGTATAATATTCCGTTTTGATCGTTGATTATCTCAATAGCCCTTGTCTCTTTATTGTTTAAGCCTCTGTTTTTTTCTCTGTGGTATATCTGTGATAGGCAAAACAGTCCATAACGCTTCGCGTGTTGTGGACTGTGCGTCTCTCTCCGGACCAGTATGGAGTAGTGGAGATTAATGCAGGCACTTCAGTCGTATTATAGATTTTATTTCTATGAGAAACACGAGAGGGCCTTTATTAACACAAGAGTTTCTCTCTATTCGTCGTGGATTGAAGTGGTCCTTAGTTAGGGCCATTGGTTTGAGGTATAGAATACGCGAGGCATCACCTCTCAGTTGTGATTGCGAGCATCTGTTCACAGCTACAGTTCACTCCTCCTCTGTAAGTAAACCAGTGGGTTATGTCATACACACGCCAGGATGAATAATTATAATAGGAATAATGCTTTATGTCCTTATGAGGCCTAAACTATACCGCCGCGGTGCCACATCAAATGTTAATAAAAAGGGAATTGCGTGACGAGGCCACGGGCTAGTACAGATGAAGTGGAGGGTCGGCATGGTCGCTGGAACCTGCTGCCCATCAGACGCAATGAAAAGACGGACACAATTAACTGTTTCTCGACCCCTGGCTAGAGCCTTGCTGGAATGGGTTCCTGTCCTCATCTCTAGTGCTGATATAGGCCTAGTCTTTCACCTATTAAACATTTTCATTTCATTTATTTACAATAGACAAGATTTTCAACACAGGTTTCCCTTTTTATTTTATTTTTTACTATTAGCCTATAATTGAACCCTATATTTTGGGTTGCAATACGTTTTAAATTTGACACGCATAGATAACTGTAACTATAATGAATACGACTGTTTTCATGATTCATTTGATGAGTCAATATGAGATAGGCAGCCTACCGCCCACAATTATCAACTCGATCAAATTTGTTCCACGAGTAAATTGAGTTTATCTTGTTTTTTTTTGTCTCTTGACCAATGCACATTAGGCTATTCTGTTCCATCGCAACATGAAACGTTTTTTTTTCCTCATCAAAAGTGCGTTAAGGTTTTCAGATTCACCCTGTGGAAATTTCTCTCTGAATAATAATGATTTCGTCGTAATTCTTTTGAAGTAGTTTACAATACATGTGTTATCTGTAAACGAATAAACGAGGTATCAAAAAACTCAAACTTGCGGTGGTTATTTAGCAATACGGACTGGCAGAATTGGCTAGTTTTCCCCGCCATATGTGACCCCGCTGGTGGTCATATTTCCACGGGGAAGAATTGGACTGTTGGACTGCTCTCATTTCACCGCACACATTTAGGCTACTGCCTACATAGTTATCAGGCTATGTCATATTCAAATCATACACACTTTTCATTGTGTATGTTGTTCATAGGTTTATAAAATGATATGTTTGATATATATTTATTTTTTAGATTGCATACATTCGATTTAGATTTATATGACAATCTGTACGCATATACAGTTTTTTTTTTCTATATGTTTTTCGTATTTTTTGCTACACTGTGGATTTTGGAACGCGGCGGAGACCGTGCCATAGGCTAGGCGCCACTGGACATGGAATGAGCGGACTGGGACCGGGAAGCGTTGGTCCAGTGGTCGTGGGTGTAAATGAGTTTGTGTAATCCTCAGATTTTCCGAGATTATGTCACCATTAGCCCCGATGTACCTCGGAAAACCACACATGATGTCACTAATTGCGGAGAAAGCTTTTGGTATTTGGTATTTTATTAGGATCCCCATTAGCTGTTGCAAAAGCAGCAGCTACTCTTCCTGGGGTCCAAAACAACATGAAACATAATACAGAATGACATAATACAGAACATCAATAGACAAGAACAGCTCAAAAGACAGAACTACATTCAAGCAGCTACATATAAGCATCATAGGCCCACTGTATGGATTATAAAATCACAATTAGGTTTATAAAATCACAATAGCTGTAGTAAATCATAAAAATACTAAAAATAAATAAATACGCAAATGGATACAAAACATATTAACTTTATGAAAAAGAGTGTGCTTGATTGACAATGACGCCAATGGACTTGGCAAGAGCACAAACAGATCAGGAAACAAGACTTCCTGTAGATATGCCTACTTTCGAACAAAAATGTTAAAGCCTTTAACACCAATTATATAATAGTGGTTACAAAAAAAACAACTATGCCAAAACTATAGTAGTCTAAAATAATTGTAACGCTTATAATTATTAGTCGAGTAATTGGCGTAACACTTGACTTTGGCGAGCTCTCTTCATCTAAATGACCCTCTGCTAGAACGTCAATTCTCGTGCGAAATTGCAAAGCCAATATATTCAGCTGGCATTCTTTCTCTGGAGAGATTTGCTCCAGTCCAAAGAAAATGGAACAAAAGACTGAAAGCGTGCGATTTGTTTGAGAAATTACCACTTGATCTGCATAATCGAGGTTCGGGCTCGTGGCACCCGCGGGCTCCATTTTTATTGCACGAGTCTCCACTGTTATCAATTTCACGAGCGGGCTTCTGTCTCTCTTAGGGACGTGATCGTCCTCTTTTGAATAATGAATGACGCGTTTTTCTGTCGTCACTAAAGTGCCCGTGATGTTAGAATATGAAAAGGCAGCCGTAAGTAATAGTGGATTTAAAGAGGATCTACAAATGTTTTATTATGATATGTAGAAAGAGAGGGAAAACGGAGAGATGAGTGTGGGTTAGGAAGGAGAGAGGGACGAGAGATATGTGTTTTATTGCAATAGAAGCGACAGTGGTAGAGGACGAGATTGCCTCGCAGCCAAATGGAGTTGCTAATGAAACTTTACCGCTCCTAACGATTCTTTTCCTGCCGTCCTCATGAAATATTTAAAGTGTTTAATATACATATTCAGCTCCAAGACATTGGTGCGGGCTATTGGGCAACAGGCAGCTATAGCAATCAATGAAGCTTGAGTCATACAACATTTATTGGGGCTATTTCACATTAGCCTACAATGCTTGACAGAATAAATCTCTGTTTACAATGAAAGAGAAAGATCATGTTTTCTCTTTTCCGTGCTCAGTGTATGGCGTTCCCAGTGTGTGAACTGTGTTGCATGCGGAAATGCTGTGGGATGATTCAATAGGTCGCAGATGGGTGGAACGGGATTTCCAGTCTCTTTGGGGACGAGGATAACCCTGCCGGTGACTTACACTGTGTTAGAGCATGAAACACAGGACTGTGGGGTGGAAGGGCTTTGCCCTTGTGGGTACAGGGCATGCACAAAGTCCTTAGTCGGCTACTATTGGCTAAACTAGTTTTGGAATTACAAAGCCCAATCACAGAAAATGTTTGTTTTATTGTATATATTTTGAGCGTTTATTTTGAGATATTTGTTGAGTATTGTGTTCTTGGTTTGTAAAAACAAAGGGAAGGATTGAGGTTTGGCTGGGATCAAGTGTGTGAGTGTGAGTGTGTGTGTGTGTGTGTGTGTGTGTGTGTGTGTGTGTGTGTCTGTGTCTGTGTCTGTGTGTCTGTGTGTGTGTGTTTGTGTGTGGAACATTTGTTCTGATGGTTGAATGCACTCTGCCTCTTCATGCTGGTTAGACAGAGACAGCGAGAGAGAAAGAGAAAGGGGGAGGGAGAGGAGGAGGGGGCAGGAAGGTAACCACACAATCTTGAATTAAAGGGATGGATGGAGAGGAAAAGGATGGACCAGATTGAGATGTAAGAGAATCGGCATTAACACATTAATGAGTATCACATGGCTCTGGTTAGAGTCTGTCTGTCTGTCTGTCTGTCTGTCTGTCTGTCTGTTCTGTCTGTCTGTCTGTCTGTCTCTCTGTCATAGTTTTTAGACCCAGACACCCCAATGTTTAAAAAAACATCACATTTCAAAACGCGTTTGGCTGTCCTTGACAAATGACTAATGAAATTAATTAGTGAGCACGTTAGCGAGTGTGTAGATGTGTCAGACTTGATTTGTGTGTGTGTGTGTGTGAGCAGCTGAGGCGACCTGCAGGCCCCTTGGTCCTGTGTTAATGTGTTAATTCATTAGTGTTCATCTCAGTATCATTGTGTCAGAGCAGCGCTTACCAGCCCTCTCTGTTCTCTGCGCTTCATAAAAGCCGATTATCCTGCGTGTCGCCGTTCTGCCCATTCTTCTGCCTTTTGACCTACTCACCCCTCCTGTTGCCTACCCGCGGGGTGCTGGTGGAGAGGAGAAGGGAGGGGGGGAGGGACCAGCTGCCACCAGCCGTAGTACTCCCCTCCCTGATAGAGGAGATACTCCAGTCCCCTGCTTCGCCTGGCCTGCACTGCCACCAGTCCCACCTGTCCTGCCCCAGGCTGCAGTCTGACACACATGCACGCACGCACACACACACACACACACACACACACACACACACACACACACACACACACACACACACACACACACACACACACACACACACACACACACACACACACACACACACACACACACACACACACACACACACACTTTCATATATTTCCCTGCACACATGTGCTGGTCTGAGGTGTGACTGAGTGAGTGAAAGGTAGTGTGTTAGTGAGTGAGATCGTATGTTAGTGAGCGTGAGGTAGTATGTTTGTGAGCGAGAGGTAGTATATAAGTGAGTGAGTGAGAGAGAGGTAGTATGTGAGCGAGAGAGATCGTATGTTAGTGAGTGAGAGAGAGGTAGTATGTTAGTGAGCGTGAGGTAGTATGTTTGTGAGTGAGAGGTAGTATATAAGTGAGTGAGTGATAGAGAGGTAGTATGTGAGCGAGTGAGATCGTATGTTAGTGAGTGAGAGCGAGGTAGTATGTTAGTGAACGTGAGGTAGTATGTTTGTGAGCGAGAGGTAGTATATAAGTGAGTGAGTGAAAGAGAGGTAGTATGTGAGCGAGAGAGATCGTATGTTAGTGAGTGAGAGCGAGGTAGTATGTTAGTGAGAGAGATAGTATGTTAGTGAGTGAGAGCGAGGTAGTATGTTAGTGAGAGTGATAGTATGTTAGTGAGTGAGTGAGTGAGTGAGTGAGAGGTAGTATGTTAGTGAGAGAGATAGTATGTTAGTGAGTGAGTGAGAGGTAGTATGTTAGTGAGAGAGATAGTATGTTAGTGAGTGAGTGAGAGGTAGTATGTTAGTGAGAGAGATAGTATGTTAGTGAGTGAGAGCGAGGTAGTATGTTAGTGAGAGAGATAGTATGTTAGTGAGTGAGAGCGAGGTAGTATGTTAGTGAGAGAGATAGTATGTTAGTGAGTGAGAGCGAGGTAGTATGTTAGTGAGAGAGATAGTATGTTAGTGAGTGAGAGCGAGGTAGTATGTTAGTGAGAGAGATAGTATGTTAGTGAGTGAGAGCGAGGTAGTATGTTAGTGAGAGAGATAGTATGTTAGTGAGTGAGAGAGATAGTATGTTAGTGAGAGAGATAGTATGTTAGTGAATGAGAGCGAGGTAGTATGTTAGCGATCACGGAGCTCTGTTTCTCTATTGATTTCCCATTATTTATCAGAGGTAGTCCCTGGTGCGTCATTAGTGTGTATCAGAGAGAGAAGGAGAAACTAATACCAGTCACTCACACCAGCACAGGGCTATCAGCTTACCCTCCCTCAGGGCAGGGAGGAGGAGAGTGTGTGTGTGTGTGTGTGTGTATCTGTGTAGAATGGGTTAACAGATGGGTCTGGATACTGTCGGTAGTGGAGCGGTGGAGAGAATCAGTTTTCTGTTGAACCACACACTTTTCTCCTCTTTTGACTTCTCATTCCATTCAAGTTCTTTGCCGTCTGCCTTTTTAACCATGTAAAGAGAGAGAGAGGGAGAGAGAGAGAGACAGAGAGGGAGAGAGAGAGAGAGAGAGAGAGAGAGGGAGAGAGAAAGAGAGAGAGAGAGAAAGAGAGAGAGAAAGAGGGAGAGAGAGAGAGAGAAAGAGAGAGAGAGAGAAAGAGGGAGAGAGAGAGAGAGAGAAAGAGAGAGAGAGAGAAAGAGGGAGAGAGAGAGAAAGAGAGGGAGAGAAAGAGGGAGAGAGAGAGACAGAGGGAGAGAGAGAGAGAAAGATAGAGAGATAAAGAGAGAGAGAGAGAGAGAGAGAGAGAGAGAGAGAGAGAGAGAGAGAAAGAGAGAGAAAGAGAAAGAGGGAAAAAGAAAGGGAGAGGTAAGTAGGTTTCCTAGTCTCACCTGGACCTGTGGGATTTCCCTTCTCTCTCCCTGTGGATTCAAAAGGATGGCGGTATAAGTTAATTTGGAGTGAACATCATTTATCATATTCATTTTACACCCATGTGATTATAGTACCCCCTCTCTCTCCACACACACACACACACGGATGGGGTTGACCCAGGCCTGCCTCCCCTGCTGACCCCCAATCTGTTCCCCAACCTCTCACCACCAGAGACCGGGGCACACCAGGTGAGTGAGATACACACACACACACACACACACACACACACACACACACACACACACACACACACACACACACACACACACACACACACACACACACACACACACACACACACACACACACACATGAGCATGTGTAATTCTGTGTGTGTGTGTGTGGTTTTTGGCATACAACACGTGTGTGCGTTCTGATGGATATTTTCTCGGACAGGACCATGTGTGTGGACAGGGTGTGTGTGTGGACGGGGAGTCTGTGTGTGCGTGTGTGTCCGTACCCTCTGCCCCCTCCCACTGGTGTTAATTGATTCTCAGTGCACTCTGCTGATTGGTGTGAGGACCCCTAGGGGTGGGGAGAGTATCCAGCTGCCCCCTCCCCATCTCTGTGACCCCCCCCCCCCCCCACGCTCACACACACACACACCACACACCCTCAATCATTGATACTGTACACACATTGAAACACAGTCTTCAATGGGGATCTCCCACTGCAGTGAAAAGGAGGTTGGCTGACACAGTTCAGCAGATTGTGCTGAGAGAGAGAGAGAGAGAGAGAGAGAGAGAGAGAGAGAGAGAGAGAGAGAGAGAGAGAGAGAGAGAGAGAGAGAGAGAGAGAGAGGAAGAGAGAGAGAGAGAGAGAGAGAGAGAGAGAGAGAGAGAGAGAGAGAGAGAGAGAGAGAGAGAGAGAGAGAGAGAGAGAGAGAGAGAGGAGAGAGAGAGAGAGAGAGAGAGAGAGAGAGAGAGAGAGAGAGAGAGAGAGATTGTATTGCACCATTCAGGTTCTTCATGAATAACTTACCAGAGATGTGTGTGCTCTCACCTGTGTGTGTGCCTGTGTGTGTGTTTGTGAAGATGCATGTGTGGTTATTAATTTCCAGCAGTGCCCTCTGGGTGAGATGTTATTATAAGTCTGATTACCACTAATCTCTTATTAATTGCCATCAGCTATTACACAATGGCCATATATCCGGCTGATTTGTGTAATGAATTTAGCAATGTGCATTTTTTAATCGCTGCAGGTGGCTCATCAGTCTGTATGCTAATGCAAAAGTTTTGTGTCTGTGTGTCTGTCTGTTAGGCTTGGGCGGTATACTGTATATACCGTATACCAGGGTATTTGGAAATAGTTTTTCAATACCGTCAATACTGTTGAAACTATTTTTTTATTTTATATAAATGTGAATATTTGTAGCCACTTTTTAAGTAAACACCTGCAGTCCACTTGTGCAATGCTGTATTCCTCATTTCACCTGTCACATAATTTTGAATAATGAAGCTTACTAGTTGTCCCCAGTCATGTGGTGTTTGTTTACAAGCACACAACGACAGGAGACCGGAGCCTTGTGAGTCACTCACTGTTGTGCAGCGGTCGCCAGGTGATCTAGTTACAGTATGGAATTCAGAACTAAATGTTTGCCAGCTAGATATTTTATAACTATTTAGTTAACTGTCTAAAATGTGCTAAATGCTCTGCAGTTGTGCATTTGGTCTGCTAATTTAGTAGCTAGTTAGCTACCTAGCTAGTGGTTAGCTTCTTTCAAAATCATGCTTCGCTTGGTATCAGCAGAGAATCCCCTCCTGAATCAAGAGCCTTTCTGTCTAATAATGTTTTGTGCGTGCAGCAAACTGTTAGTAGCATTTTTGAGTAAATTGTATAACTTTATGAGCTGGGATGTCTGTCCTGCAAATAGTTTAGGTCAGAGCCAGTATAGAATGTTCACAATGCACTTGATAGCATTTAGTTAGCATTCTCTATGGGATTTTATATGTACTTTTTAACATTGCTAACCTTTGGATTACAGAGGCTCAGTGGGGTTTGAAAATAGTGCCCCTTGTGTTCAGGGTCTGTATTACTGAAAATCCCGGGATGGCACAAGGTCAGTATGACAATCTGGGTACCACCCAAGCCTAGTCTCTGTGTGTGTGTGTGTGTTTGTGTTTGTTTGTATGTGTGAGTGTGTGTAGCCTACGTGTGTGAGAGGAAGGGGACATTAAAGAACAAGTATAAAGACACTAAACTTGTTTTCTTTGTTTTTTAAAGTCTTGACTTTAAACATGGTTGAAATGACCAGTGTTGCTGGATAATGCAGAATCCCAATCTCCAACACAGAGAAGCCCTCTGGACAGTGATAGCTCATCGTTCCAGTGATTTAATCACATGCTGGAATGCATGAGTAGAATAAAGACAAAGAGAGAAAAAGAGAGAGAGGGAGAGAGGGAGAGAGAACGAGAGAGAGGAATGTGCAGAGAGATAGTTGAGAGAGAGAGAGAGAGAGAGAGGAATGTGCAGAGAGATAGTTGTGAGAGAGAGAACGGGAGGGAAGAAGAGAGAACAAGAGAAAGATGGATAAGTAGAGAGATAGAGTGTGAGAGAGAGAGAGAATGGGAGAGAGATAGTAAGAGAGGAAGATATAGGCTTGGCTTTGCTGTGATAAATAGCCCAGGCTCTCTCTATTGCATTAGCCCGGCTAACCGATAGATTGCAGTCCGAATGGGCAGAGACACATACAATAGGTTTCTCATATAAAGTTGCATATTAAATTCCTTCACAGGACTGCACCCTGTAAGCATGTTTCAGGGAAAAAGGGAAAGAGAGACAGATAATAGTGGAAAAAGACGGGGAGAGGGAAAAAGAGAGAGGAAAAAAGAAAGGAAGAGAGACTGAGATAGAGAAGCACAGGGTGGGAGGGTGAGGGGAGAAAATATTCTGTCTGTAACTTTCTTTCTTTCTACATCTTGTACATACCGGTACGTGTGTTTGTGTTCTCTCCAAACACCTATGTGTGTTCCGAGCTGTTCTGTGTTATTGCTAACAACCTCTTAATTGCTTTCTAACTCATTAAGATGCTGATGTTTTAATAGTAATTAATCCATCATTTGTCCGTATGCAAATATGGACCATAGAGAGTTCTTCTCCAAACAGCATCTCTCCCATAATCCAGTGTTAATGCAGAACCCTAGTGGAAGGAGACAATGTGAAGCTGCTTCACTGTTAATTGCTTACTAACTACATTTAATTACAAGGCTATGACTGTGGGAGTTGGCTCATCAGAAAATAGCTTCTTGAAGTTGATTGGAGTTAAACTAAACAAACCATCCTTCTAAATCTTTCAAGGGAATCCATCCGAAATGTTTCGTAAGATATCTTGGTGTTTGTAAATGTTCAACAAATGGAGGCAAGTGTGAACTGTGCTACATAACTCCACTATCTGATCTCTGCCTATGTCCCAATCTATCTTTTTGTCTGGTCTCCTTTCTTTCTCTCTCTCCCTCCGTCCTCCCATGCTCTCCACCCCTCCTCTCTCCAGATCTTATTAACTCATTAACTTTTTTCATTATTTTTAATAAAAGATGAGTTATGACTCCAGCCTCTCTGGGGCGCCGTATCCTTCCTCTTTCGCTGTCTTTCTCTTCTACTGCTCTCCTCCTCTCGTCCCACTCTTCTCCTGCTCTCCTCCCCTCTTCCCACTCTTCTCCTGGTCTCATCTGCTTCTTCCTCTAAGGCCTAGATTCAATCAGATCAAGCATTAACCGCCGATAGCAGACACTCGTACAGCGGATGTTTTTGGCGGTGTCAGAGGTGGAATTGCGTTGGAGTCGTCAAATCGGTGAGCAGTTGCTCTTGGGCCGTCACCAGTTACCACAGCCACAAAGTCATAAACCCCGCCTATTTCCACAATTTCTCTTTTTTTATAGGGGAACTGCACCCACTGATTTGGCCTTTTTTGTTGTTGTGTTTCTCCTCATGAAATGCTGACGGCCATGACAGAAGCCAAACGAGAGTTGGTACAGCCAAGAGGCACCCATCTGTTAGAACGTTGCCCTCAGCTGTTTCCCCCCACTCAATCACAACAAACAATCACAACAAAGAAGTTCAATAACTACAGGCGGATGTATGGCGATGTGCTGGCGGAATCTTTCAACGGGTCAGTATCCTACAGAGTAATGTGAGAAGAATGCAATGGCTGAATTTATGTAGGCATTCTAAACTACGTGATTCGATAGTTTTCAAATGTAGTAACAGGTCCATGTAGGATAAACAACCCTTTACATAATACCATGGTAGCAGTGTTATGCTAATAGAGCTAATGTGCACCTTTCCCATTTCATTGACATTCCCAGCTAGCTAGTTAGGTAGTTAGCTAGCTAGTTAGGTAATGTCAGCTATGCTAGCAATGATGGTGATAATGATGATGAAAATATACAAAAGCAGACACTTAATCAGCAGTCTATGGTCTAGCTACCAGTATACTCACCACCATTAGGGACCAACGGATTCCAACCACCTATTCCGTCCGCATGGTAGGGTACTAGGGTCCTTCCGCAGGGCATGCAAACCAGAGTTGGCTGTGGTCAAGCCCTATAAGGCTTTTCAGTCTCAAGCGGCCGTGATCCTTTGGGGGCAGATGAAACAAAGGAGCCCCAATCATGAGGCGAAGCAAAGGGGCCTGAGGTGCGATTTGCACATGGAGGTTGGCAAAAGGGGGTATGAATTGTTGACATAATTGTAATCCAAACCCAACCTTAATTTACTCATTACTCCAAACTTCAGACGAGACTGACCTAATGACCAAAAATGATCCTATTTACACTTTGTAGTCAATTTTGGCATTAGAAAAAATGTTTCTGACTCATATCGATAGGCTGTTTTTAAAGGGATTAGTTGGATTTTAGGGTCAGTCGCTCTTTAGAAATCAGATTTTAAACCGATCCCTAACCTTAACCCTAACGTTAACCACACTGCTAACCTTATGCCGAACCCTAATCTTTAAAAAAAATAAACCATGCATTTTTACGATTATAGTCCATTTTGACTTTGTGGCTGTGGTAACTAGTGACATCCCTCTGGAGATCATTTTAACAGAAGCCACACCCGCCCCACTCCCGTTAGAAGTTGACTTTAAACATGGTTGAAATGTTTGGCCTCCCGGGTGGCGCAGTGGTCTAGGGCACTGCATCGCAGTGCTAGCTGCGCCACCAGAGTCTCTGGGTTCGCACCCAGGCTCTGTCGCAGCCGGCCGCAACCGGGAGGTCCGTGGGGCGACGCACAATTGGCATAGCGTCGTCGTCCGGGTTAGGGGGGGTTTGGCCGGTAGGGATATCCTTGCCTCAGTATGTAAAATGTAATAAAATGTATGCACTCTACTGTAAGTCGCTCTGGATAAGAGCGTCTGCTAAATGACTAAAATGTAAAATGTAAATGTAGGTTCAGAACAACAACGTGTAGGCTATATAGAAATGATTAGGGAGGGAATGTTATTTACAGTATTATAAGGGTTACATGGAGAATATCGGACCTCTCTGAAATGAAAATGGATGACCCTCCCGTATACCCCAAATAATAATTAAAACATAAAGTGGATAGCAGAGACCATGTCTACTGTTTACCCTCACTTCTTGGACAGACCAGGGCCTAGGATATGCCATTTTAGAAACTGTTCTTCGTCCTGTAAGCATTTCATGACAAAGCAGGAGTTTTTATAGCACTCGTGGCTGCGGGCCAGAAAGTTGTGGGTTTGCAGACCACCGTGGACAAGAGTAGGGGTGGAAATATCTCCTTTATAGTAAAAGCATTGCATGAATCTATCATTGTATTTGCATGGCTTTTCAGTAACATTCTATGTCATTTTACGTATTAGCGGGATTTTTAAAAATACCACACAAATGACTGAAATCATAGAGAGATAGGCCTATGTGTTCATCTATTCATGTTTCTCCGATGCCAAATCTGTGTGTCTTGTTTGCAACGAAACGGTCCCTGTTTGCAAATAACAAAATCTGAGACATCATTAGGAATCTGAGCGTGGTCATTTCAAAAGGTAGGCCTACCTTTCCACCTCAGACAGAGTAAGCCTACCAACGCAGAAAAACGTAAGCTTTAATTATCTACTGGCTACTCTTCTTCAGTGGTTTAACCCAACGAGAGAAGGTCACACGTGTTTCCCTAAAAGCTGTCTGGGTTTAGACATCTTCTACGGTACAGTAAGTGAATAGCTTAATCAATTGACAGTGAGAGAATTAGATTACTTCCCAAGCAAAGTCATGTTTTTGTCTCCTCGGCTATTGAACGTTGTAGCTCAGCCTCTGAATGCCAAAGAAATTAAACAGTGATATTCCCATATGCACTGGAGTCACAATAGTTGTTTTTAGCATAAAGCATCGCGGACCGAAGCGCTGTTATAAATCACTTTATATTTTCGGATCCGTTTTATTTTCTTAAAAAGCTTAAGCTGACAAGGGGTAGGTAGATCTGTACAGGTCTATGGCATACCCTCTCATACTCCAACAATTCCAGTCTTGGTTTTCACTTAATAACAGCCCTTCACAGAGGTAGGCTATTTAAAGAGTGCATGGTGGGTAGAGGAATTGACCGGCAAATCTATGGATATAGCAGCCTATAGCCTAATTACGTCTGTCAATCAGGTTATGTTCTTCCTTATGTTCTTAAATAGGAAGAAATAGGCTCCAACACAAAGCCCTCCTGTTGTTCGTAAAGTCTCAAATAAAGACGGTTGAAATGCCTTCTCAGCACCATGAGCTGTCCATTTCTGATTGAAGTTTCAGCACCATGAGCTGTCCATTTCCGATTGATTGTGCCGCAGCTGCTTCTTCAAGTTTCAGCACCACAATGTAAATGACTCAAATCTGACTTTTTGGGAGGTCATTAACTCTGATAAACAATCCCACATCATGGGAAAGAATCACACATCGATATATAGCCTTATAAGCAACTCCTTCTAAAACACTGAGACATATTAACATCTCATCAATTACAAATGACATGACCCTCCCCTGGACTAGATAAAATACTAAACCCTCCTCTTTAACACTCCTGAGTAGCGCAGCGGTCCCTGGTTTGAATCCAGGATGCATCACATCTGGCCGTGATTGGGAGTCCCATAGGGCGGCACACAATTGGCCTGTGAGGCCGTCATTGTAGTTTACAATTGGCTCATTCATCCCCCTCCTCTCCCCTGTAACTATTCCCCAGGTCGTTGCTGCAAATGAGAACGTGTTCTCAGTCAACTTACCTGGTAAAATAACGGTAAAATAAATAAATAAATTGTAAATAAGAATTTGTTCTTAACTGACTTGCCTAGATAAATAAAGGTTCCATAAAAAAAAACATCTAAATTGACTGAAATTGAAAAATCATGACCCTCCCCCATTTTCCTCCGGGTACCCATTATGTACATTTCAATCCATCTCTTCCTCAAATCCTAATGAGGTGTACATTACAACTCAAGTTCCGGTGTTGAAACTTGTAAACAAGGCTGCATGGGATTTCTGTTAATGCAACTCCCTGCAGGCGTTGGCAATGTTCACTTTAGGTGTAATGCCGGGAGCCACTTGTGGATTTGACAGCTCTAAAGCAGTTCCACCTTTGACACACCAAAACAACTGCTTTGCGGGTGTTGGCTAAAGCGGATCTGATTGAATAAAGCTCTAAGACCCAAACTGACCTCCATATTGTAGGTGAGAACAGACACTCGTATCTGCCCATTCTCCTCACTTGCCTCTATATCAGTAAGCATTCTTTAGATAGGATTCATGTGCTTTGTTCACTCGATGGATGGATTGTGGAAATGGAGAACACTGACTGTAGCCTGCTGTGGTTAGAAAGGAGATGACACATATCAGATTCCAAGACAGTTTCTGCCTCATCAGAACGCTTGTAAACACATCTCACTCACAAGTCTCCTCCTTGGGACGGTCATTAAGGTTGATTGAGTGCTCGGTCTCTTTCCTTGAGTTTTGTAGGCCTAACATTGATTTTAGTTTGAGTTATCGTATATTTCTACAGACTGGGTGAGGGGGGGGGGGGTAATTTAGTTAGAATTTTCAATATAACTTAGTTTATTCTAATCAAGAATGGTCTATTTTATTTTTTGGTAAATTATATTTGCTATGTAAAATGATCCTTACTGTATAGCTGCCTCTGTAGACCTAGCTATGAGGTTACCACTAGCCTACTAGCATACCCGCTAATTCTTAAACAGCGTATTTCTTAAAGGTATTTCAGTGCCAGCTCAATGCTGCTTCTGTAAGCGACGGGAGGTTAATGTGTGCAGACCGGTGTGGCGGTAGGCTACGGATGGTTTCTTGGAACTGATGGCTTTTATGGTTGTCTGTAGATGGAGTACAACTCCATCGAGTTGTCACGTCGGGGACAACTGTAGCCACGTCGGGGACAACTGTAGCATTTGAGCTTTTCCTAACCTTATTCCAATTCTCCTAACCTGCTATTTTACATTTCCTAACCTGCTGCATTAGTTCTCATAACCTGCTGCGTAAAGTCACTTTCATCTAACCACAACCGTATAAGCCATCAGTTGTGAGAAACCATTAGTACCACCACACACACACGCAGGTGGGCCTAAGCGACTGGCTGTTGATGTGTGCAGACCAGCAATATGCTACATTTCTTTACAAACTAAAAACCTCTGTTAATTTGTCCTAAATAACAAGTTATGTCCTTTTTTCTTCAAGAACTTTACTTTTATTTTTCATCATTTTTGTACAAAGTTCTGATTAGGCTACCATGACAGAGCTCCTGAAGCAAATACATGCTATACTATTATTAGAATCCTTGTCTACTGGTAAATACCATTTATTGCACCGCTCCACCACCGGCATTCAGTACCATCCCTGGATGTAGGGGGCATACCTTCACAACCTTACAAGAACAGAGTGGTTAGAAATGACAAATATTGGATTCCAAGACCTTCTGAGGCATGTTTCAGTCCAGTACGTGTACACATACAATACATCTATAACAACATCACAGAGGACCCATATACAGTAGCTGCACAATCAAGCAAATCCTCATAAAGATCAAACACTGTCAAAGACCATTTTTATTTTTCTCTCAGAAGACTGATTATTTTGATATAAATTAAATAACTGCTAAGCGTCTAGTCTCCTTGTCAGATTGTGGTATCATATTCCATTGCTTGGGGGCAAAGTATCTGTTACATTGGAAGGTTACACTCAGGTTCATATGAATAACACCAGTGGTTAGAGTCTACTACCAGTCTGGGGAGAGAGTTTTAGTCTTTCTGTCTCTCTGTCCATCCCGTGATATTTCTTCCCAGGTATCAGTGTTCGAGAACAAAGTGACTCGTGTCTTTCCCCAGTCACTGCTCATTGGTTGAAGGGATAAATGTTTTTTTTTGGTTGAAAGTCCTCTGTATCCTTGTTCTGGATTGCCTGTGATATTTTGGATGAGTTCCTTCACATCCGTAGCCTGCTCTCCTTTCTGGAGATGGCCAAATCGTCCCTGTGTCCTGGAGGAGAACATAGAGTAGTGGTTCGTTTTTTATGAACATTTTATTGGAAAGGAAAAAGGCGCCACGTTTTCTCACCGTAGTAAAACATCTTATGTTATTTGTGTAACTATTACAAGATTGAAGTTTTGGCTTTCATCAATGGCCTTCTTAGGAACTCATGAATAACTTCAGGGTGTGTCTTACTTGTCAGCGATGTGATTGACCCCTGGGCTAGGTGTGTGGGTCAGGCTGGCTGGGCTCAGCGTTCATGACTGGTGGGACACTGAATCCTCCTCACAGTTAGACGCAGGGTCAGCAGGATCTGACATACAGGACACATAATGGTATAAGGTATCAACTGTGTTATAATACAGATTATTATACAGATCATTTGGTACTTTTTGTTTAGCTCAGTAGTGATCTCTCATTACCTGTCGTTGCCGTTGGCGACAGCGGCCCCGTTGCTGTGCTGAGGAGACGGCGTGGCCGTTCCTCTGCTGACTTCCTGTAGCGTCATACCTGTCTCACTTGGCCCCGCCCTGCAGGAAGAGGTGTGTCCACACAGCAGATCCACCTCCCCTCCACATACTTTCCCCCCACCTGAGAGGGATACAAGACCAGAAGACAAGAATTGTATATTTTGTCCACACAGTCTCACCATTGACCGAGTCTGTAATAAATGAAATGGATTTTTATTTGGGTTTCATGTAATGGACATACACAAAATAGTCCAAATTGGTGAAGTGAAATTAATTATTTGTTTCAAAAAATTAAAAAAATTTTTTTTACGGAAAAGTGGTGTGCCCATATGTATTCATCCCCTTTGCTATGAAGCCCCTAAATAAGATCTGGTGCAACCAATTACCTTCAGAAGTCATATAATTAGTTAAATAAAGTCCACCTGTGTGCAATCTAAGTGTCACATGATCTCAGTATATATACATCTGTTCTGAAAGGCCCCAGAGTCTGCAACACCACTAAGCAAAGGACACCAACAAGCAAGCGGCATCATGAAGACCAAAGAGCTCTCCAAACAGGTCAGATGCAAAGTTGTGGAGAAGTACAGATCAGGATTGGGTTATACATTTTTTTCTTAAACTTTGAACATCCCACGGAGCACCATTAAATCCATTATTAAAAAATGGAAAGAACATTGCACCACTGCAAACCTGCCAAGAGATGGCTGCCCACCAAAACTCATGGACCAGGCAAGGAGGGCATTAATCAGAGAGGCAAGAAAGAGACCAAAGATAACCCTGAAGGAGCTGCAAAACTCCACAGCGGAGATTGGAGTATCTGTCCATAGGACCACTTTAAGCCGTACACTCCACAGAGCTGGGCTTTACGGAAGAGTGGCCAGAAAAAAGCCATTGCTTAAAGAAAAGAATAAGCAAACACGTTGCGGGAGAATAAGAAAACACATGTGGGAGACTCCCCAAACATATGGAAGAAGGTACTCTGGTCAGATAAGACTAAAATGGAGCTTTATGGTCATCAAGGAAAACGCTGTCTGGTGCAAACCCAACACGTGTCATCACCCCGAGTATACCATCCCCACAGTGAATATTGGTGGTGGCAGCATCATTAAGTGGGGATGTTTTTCATCGGCAGGGACTGTGAAATTGGTCAGAATTGAAGGAATGATGGATGGCGCTAAATACAGGGAAGTTCTTGAGGGAAATTTTTCAGTCTTTCAGAGATTTGAGACTGGGACAGAGGTTCACCTTCCAGCAGGACAATGACCCTAAGCATACTGCTAAAGCAACACTCGAGTGGTTTAAGGGGAAACACTTACATGTCTTGGAATGGCCTAGTCAAAGCCGAGACCTCAATCCAATTGAAAATCTGTGGTATGACTTAAAGATTGCTGTATACCAGCGGAACCCATCCAACTTGAAGGAGCTGGAGCAGTTTTGCCTTGAGGAATAGGCAAAAATCCCAGTGGCTAGGTGTGCCAAGCTTATAGAGACATACCCCAAGAAACTTGCAGCTGGAATTGCTGCAAAAGGTGGCTCTACAAAGTATTGACTTTGGGCGGGGGTGAATAGTTATGCACGCTCAAGTTTTCTGTTCTTGTTTGTGTCACCATAAAAAATATTTTGCATCTTCAAAGTGGTAGGAATGTTGTGTAAATTAAATGATACAAACCCCCCAAAAATCTATTTTAATTTCAGGTTGTAAGGCAACAAAATAGGAAAAATGCCAAGGGAGGTGAATACTTTTGCAAGCCACTGTAGCACTCTCGTCGGTAGTCATGAACTTCTTTGAAAGGCTGGTCATGGCTCACACCAACACCATCATCTCGGAAACCATAGACCCACTCCAATTCGTGTACCTCACCAACAGATCTACAGATGACGCAATCTGAAATACACTCCACACCGCCCTATCCCAACTGGACAAAAGGAACACCTATGTGAGAATGCTGTTCATTGACTACAGCTCCTCGTTCAACACCATAGTGCCCACGAAGCTCATCACTAAGCTGGGACTAAACACCCTCCTCTGCAACTAGTTCCTGGACTTCCTAACAGACCGCCCCCAGGTGGTAAGGGTAGATAACAACACGTCTGCCATGCTGATCCTCAACACTGGGGCCCCTCAGGGGTGTGTAATTAGTCTCCTCCTGTACTCCCTGTTCACCCATGACTGCGTGGCCAAACAAGACTCCAAAACCATCATTAAGTTTGCTGACGACAACGGAGTGGTAGGCCTGATCACCGACAACGATGAGAAAGCCTATAGGGAGGAGGTTAGATACCTGGCAGTGTGGTGCCAGGACAACAACCTCTCCCTCAATGCGAGACAAAGCAGCTGATCGTGGACTACAGGAAAAGGAGGGCTGAAAAAGCCCCCATTAACATCGACGGGGCTGAAGTGGAGCGGGTAGAGAGTTTCAAGCTCCTTGGTGTCCACATCACCAATGAACTATCATGTTCCAAACACACCAAGACAGTCATGAAGAGGGCACGACAAAACCTTTTCCCCCTCAGGAGACTGAAAAGATTTGGTATGGGTCGCCAGATCCTCAAAAAGTTCTACAGCTGCACCATCGAGAGCATCCTGACTGGTTGTTTCACCGCCTGGTCTGGCAACTGCTCGGCATCTGACCATAAGGTGCTAAAGAGGGTAGTGTGTACTGCCCAGTACATCACTGGGGCCAAGCTTCCTGCCATCCAGGACCTATATAATAGGCGATGTCAGAGGAAAGCCCATAAAATTGTCAAAGACTCCAGTTACCTAAGTCATATACTGTTCTCTCTGCTACCACACTGCAAGCGGAACTGGAGCGCCAAGTCTGGGACCAAAAGGCTCCTTAACAGCTTCTACCTCCAAGCCATAAGACTACTGAACAATTAATCAAATGGCCACCGGACTACTTACATTGACCTGAATCCCCCCCCCCCCCAATTTGTTTTGTACACTGCTGCTACTAAGTGTTTATTATCTATTCATAGTCACTTCACCCCTACCTACATGTACAAATTACCTCAACTAACTTGTACCCCCGCACACTGACTCGGTACCTGTACCCCCTGTATATAGCCTCGTTATTGGTATTTTATTGTGTTACTTTTTATTATTCTTTTTTACTTTAGTTTATTTAGTAAATATTTTCTTAACTCTTCTTGAACTGCACTGTTGGTTAAGGGCTTGTAAGTAAGCATTTCACGGTAAGGTCTGCACTTGTATTCGGCTCATGTGACAAATAAAGTTTGATGTGATTTGATTTGATTAGACACCAGAAAAAAAAGGATTTTGGAGTTAAGAGTTATTGTGTATGTTCCTTCCCAGAGTATGTTGTCTTTTCCCTTGTTCCTTTTACCTGTCATGAATGAGTTGGGGGATGATGGCCGGCCCCTCCACCTGCCGTATCCGAAGTAACCACAGCGCAGCAGGCGGGCGTAGGCGGACCTAAAGTCTCTGTTTAGGGCAGCATAGAGCAAAGGGTTCAGAGCAGAGTTGATGTACCCCAGCCACTGCACCACGGGGTAGGCTGCGGGGTAGTTCTGCTTCTTCAGACCCATAATGGTAAACAGGGTGAAGTAGGGCAGCCAGCACACCACGAACACCCCGATCACTGCAGCTAGAGTCACTGTGGCTTTGTGTTCCCGTAGAGCCACCGCTGTTACTGAGGTCAGCTGACGAGGGGCTGACGAGGAGCTGTTGTTGTTGTTAAGTCTGGGGCGTGCGCGGATGATGCGCCTTGCCTGCGCCCGGGCGATGCGAAGAATACGGTGGTAGGTCCAGCACATGATCAGCAAGGGGAGGTAGAAGGTTAAGGAGGAGTCCACAACAGCGTACGATGGGTTCAGCTCAAAGTTACACTCTGTCATGTTGTCCCCCTGGCCGCGATTCTGCACGTTGCCGTCCACAGTGTTCCATCCCAGGTGGATTGGCAGGAATGACACGGCTAGCGACACCGCCCACACCAACGCCATAGCAAAGGCAACTCGCCTCGGCAACACCAGTGAGGAGTATCTCAGGGGCGCGGTCACGGCTAGGTAGCGGTCCAGGCTGATGGCCAATAGCGTGAGGATGGAGGCGGTGCATAACATAACATCCAATGAGATGTAGATGTTGCAGATGGTCGGCCCCAGAGGCCAATCGCTGAGCTGGAGGAGGGCGGAGAAAGGCAGGACAAGCATGCCAAGCAGCAGGTCAGTGATGGCGAGGGAGACGATGAAACAGTTGGTGAGGCAGCGGAGACGTCGTGTGGCGCAGACGGCCAGACAAACCAGGACGTTACCACACACTGTCAGCAGGATGAGCAGGGACAGGAAAACACCGAGTATCACCATAGACAGCATCCTCGCTGGAGTCCCAGTCCCAACCCTAACCCCTGTTCTACACCCAGTCCCGACACTTACCTCTCCCCTACACCACTGTGGAGTCCCGGTCACAACCCTAACCCCTGCCCTACAACAACTCAGTCCAGACTAGTGGATAAATCCCTTAGAGAAGATTCATCTTGGTGTGGCTGTATCCATACTGATGTACGTGGATGGACATTCATCTGTGTGTTTGAGCTATTTTCCTTGGTATGTTTGTGTATATTTGATATATGTATATATCCGATTGTATTGGTTTCTGGATGGAGAGGTCAGTGTATCACAGGTCCTCTGAGAGAAGGGGCGATGAGGAGTCCGATGGTTGGTCCAGTATGTGGTGATGGGCTGTAGAACACCGCCCTCTGTTGGTGACTGGTCCACACTGCTCCATGTTATCCATATCACTCAGCTGGCTTTCGCATTCAGGTCACAACTTCATCTAGAAACACAGAGCAACAGAAAGTCAGACAGCCCCAAAAACAAAGTAACATGGCCTCTATATGACAAGGAGATACTTTACCGTGCTACTTACAAGTGCAGGTACTTCCACTATCAGAAAACAGGAAGCAAATTCAAGCAAATGGCAGCACACGAATATTACTCACTTACTAAGCTATCAAGATTAGTGAGATGGAAAATGAGGGCAGCAGTTACACATGTCTAGTGGTGGAATATTCAATAAGAGAGACTGATAAGATAACCTGTGTGTGTGTGTGCGTGTGTGTGTGTGTGCGTGTGCGTGTCTGTGAATGTGCGTGTCTGTGAATGTGCGTGTCTGTGAATGTGCGTCAGTAAGTCGCAAGGGGTGTTTGCTCTCCCTCCCTCTTATGCTTTAATGGACATTTGGGACACGCTCCAGGTTTTGGAATGTAGAAGTCTAATCACTCAAATAGTATATAATTTACCACCACATGGCGAGAGTGTTAGAGAGGGGGTGGGGGAGGAATAGAAATGGGGGGGCAAGGGTGGTGGAGAAAGATGGAGAGGGTAGAGAGGAGGGTGGAGCGAGAGAGAAAGGGGAGAGAGTAGAAAATAGGAAGAAAGACAAAAGTATATGCAGAGATTCTGTGTGGCTTGACTCTGACCACATATGGAAAGGCACCAAATTGAAGACTCATCTCTTCAGACAGACTTATTTTTCAGATCCCCAAACACACACACATTCTCACTGTAACATATACCTCTACCGATCTCACACACACACACACACACACACACACACACACACACACACACACACACACACACACACACACACACACACACACACACACACACACACACACACACACACACACACACACACACACACACACTTTCTCGCTCTGATTCACCCACTCTATGTTTCACTGGAGGACTTTTGGCAAAGCTTCGTTCCCATAGTGTATGTCCATATCTGGGCAGGCCCCAATGTCTATTGCTGGCCTGACATACCCCCACTACAGAGTGCCTTCCCACAGACAAGGCACAAAGGGGTGTGTCTGTATGTCTGTTTGACTCACAGTCTGTGAGAACGCATACAGTGCCTTCGGAAAGTATTCAGAGTCCTTGAATTTTTCCACATTTTGTCACGTTACAGCCTTATTCTGAAATGGATTAAATAAATAAAAATCCTCAACAATCTACACACAATACCCCATAATGACAATGCGAAAACAGTTTTTTTTTTTTATGTTGCTAATTTATTAAAATGTTATAACAGAAATACCTTATTTACATAACAATTCAGACCCTTTGCTATGAGACTCGAAATTGAGCTCAGGTGCATCCTATTTCCATTGATCATTCTTAAGATGTTTCCACAACTTGATTGGAGTCCACCTGTCGTAAATTAAATTGATTGGACTTGATTTGGAATGGCACACACCTGTCTATATAAGGCCCTACAGTTGGCAGTGCATGTCAGAGCAAAAACCAAGCCATGAGTTAGAATGAATTGTCATTAGAGCTCCAAGACAGGATTGTGTTGAGGCACAGATCTGGGGAAGGGTACCAAAAAAAATTCTGCAGCATTGAAGGTCCCCAAGAACACAGTGGTCTCCGTCATTCTTAAATGGAAGAAGTTTGGAACCACCAAGACTCTTCCTAGAGCTGTCCGCCCGGCCAAACTGAGCAATCGGGGGAGAAAGACCTTGGTCAGAGAGGTGACCAAGAAACCGATGGTCACGCTCACAGAGCTCTAGAGTTCCTCTGTGGAGATGGGAGAACCTTCCAGAAGGACAACCATCTCTGAAGCACTTCACCAATCAGGCCTTTATTGTAGAGTGGCCGGACAGAAGCCACTCCTCAGTAAAATGCATGATGACAGCTCGCTTCGAGTTTGCCAAAAGGCACCTAAAGACTATCAGACCATGAGAACAAGATTCTCTGGTCTGATGAAACCAAGATTGGAGGAAACCTGGCACCATCCCTACAAGGAATCATGGTGGTGGCAGCATCATGCTGTGGGGATGTTTTTCAGCGGCAGGGACTCGGAGACAAGTCAGGATCGAGGCAAAGATGAACGGAGCATAGTACTGAGAGATACTTAATGAAAACCTGCTCCAGAGAGCTCAGGACCTCAGACTGGGGCGAAGTTTCACCTTCCAACAGGACAACGACCCTAAGCACACAGCCAAGACAATGCAGGAGTGGCTTTGGGACAAGTCTCTGAATGTCCTTGAGTTGCCCAGCCTAAGTCTGGACTTGAACACAATCGAACATCTCTAGAGAGGCCTGCAAATATCTGTGCAGCAAATCTCCCCATCCAACCTGACAGAGCTTGAGAGGATCTGCAGAGAAGAATGGGAGAAACTCCCCAAATACAGCTGTGCCAAGCTTGTAGCGCCATACCGAAGAAGACTTGAGGCTGTAATCGCGACCAAAGGTGCTTCAACAAAGTACTGAGTAAAGGGTCTGAATACTTATGTAAAAGTGACATTTCAGTTTTTTATTTGTAATAAATTAATAATAAATAATAAAATAACATTTTATTAATAATAAAAAACAGTTTTTGCTTTGTCATTATAGGGTATTGTGTGTAGATTGATGAAAAAAACAAACATTTAAAGCATTTTAGAATAAGGATGTAACGTAAGAAAATGTGGGAAAAGTCAAGTGGTCTGAATACTTTCCGTAGTCACTGTATAGCTGAGATATTGTACCTTCTGCAGCCCTCATCCTCCACGTACAGTACAACCCTCGTTCTGTCAGTCACATTCTGTTAAAGGTCCCCAAGGAACACACATCCCTGTCGCTCCTCTTTTCACTTCGCTCCAGCTAGCGACTGGAACGAGCTGCAAAAAACACTCCGACTGGACAGTTTTGTCTTCATCTCTTTATTCAAAAGCTCAACAATGGACATCCTTACTGGCAGCTGTGGCTGCTTCACGTAATGTATTGTTGTCTCTACCTTCTTGCCTTTGTGCTGTTGTCTGTGCCCAATAATGTTTGGACCATGTTTTGTACTGCTACCCTGTTGTGCTGCTGCCATGTTGTGCTGCTACCATGTTGTTGTCATGTGGTGTTGCTACCATGCTGTGTTGTCATGTGTTTCTGCCTTACTATGTTGTTGTCTTAGGTCTCTCTTAATGTAGTGTTGTGGTGTCTCTCTTGTCGTGATGTGTGTTTTGTTCTATATTTTTATTTTTAATCCCAGCCCCCGTCCCCGCAGGAGGCCTTTTGCCATTTGGTAGGCCGTCATTGTAAATAAGAATTTGTTCTTAACTGACTTGCCTAGTTAAATAAAGCGTAATTATAATGAATGAATACAAATACATGTTCAGTACATCTGTGTGTTTAAAGAACTATGGTGTTCACGTTTCTCTATGTGTATTACTGAATTGATTTGACTTCGGTATCTTATCGGTGTGTGCTGGAATTTGAGAAAGAAAGTGTATGATATGATTGTCTAAGATATGAACACAACACCTCAATACAATGTAGAACCAGGAACAGATATAGCCCTTGTTTCACTCCAGACCTGACTGCCCTTGACCAGCACAAAACATCCTGTGGCGTTCTGCATTAGCATCGAGTAGCTCCCCACGATATGCAACTTTTCAGGGAAGTTAGGAACCAATATACACAGGCAGTTAGGAAAGCAAAGGCTAGCTTTTTCAAACAGAAATTTGCATCCTGTAGCACAAACTCCAAAAAGTTCTGGGACACTGTAAAGTCCATGGAGAATAAGAGCACCTCCTCCCAGCTACCCACTGCACTGAGGCTAGGAAACACTGTCACCACCGATAAATCCACTATAATTGAGAATTTCTATGAGCATTTTTCTACGGCTGGCCATGCTTTCCACCTGGCTACCCCTACCCTGGTCAACAGCCCTGCACCCCCCACAGCAACTTGCCCAAGCCTCCCCCATTTCCCCTTCACCCAAATCCAGACAGATGTTCTGAAAGAGCGGCAAAATCTGGACCCCTACAAATCAGACAGGCTAGACAATCTGGACCCTCTCTTTCTAAAATTATCCGCCGCAATTGTTGCAACCCCTATTACTAGCCTGTTCAACCTCTCTTTCGTATCGTTTGAGATCCCCAAAGATTGGAAAGCTGCCGCGGTCATCCCCCTCTTCAAAGGGGGAGACACTCTAGACCCAAACTGTTACAGACCTATATCTATCCTACTCTGCCTTTCTAAGGTCTTCGAAAGCCAAGTTAACAAACAGATCACCAACCATTTAGAATCCCACCGTACCTTCTCCGCTATGCAATCTGGTTTCCGAGCTGGTCATGGGTGCACCTCAGCCACGCTCAAGGTCCTAAATGATATCATAACCGCCATCGATAAGAGACAATACTGTGCAGCTGTATTCATCGACCTGGCCAAGGCTTTCGACTCTGTCAATCACCACATTCTTATCGGCAGACCCAACAGCCTTGGTTTCTCAAATGACTTCCTCGCCTGGTTCACCAATGACTTCTCAGACAGAGTTCAGTGTGTCAAATCGGAGGGCCTGTTGTACGGACCTCCGGCATTGTCTATTGAGGTGCCACAGGGTTCAATTCTCGGGCCGACTCTCTTCTCTGTATACATCAATGATGTCGCTCTTGCTGCTGGTGATTCTCTGATCCACCTCTATGCAGAGGACACCATTCTGTATACCTCTGGCCCTTCTTTGGACACTGTGCTAACTAACCTCCAGACAAGCTTCAATGCCATACAACTCTCCTTCCGTGGCCTCCAACTGCTCTTAATTGCAAGTAAAACTAAATGCATGCTCTTTAACTGATCACTGCCCGCACCTGCCCGCCCGTCCAGCATCACTACTTGGGACGGATATGACTTAGAATATGTTGACAACTACAAATACCTAGGTGTCTGGTTAGACTGTAAACTCTCCTTCCAGACTCACATTAAGCATCTCCAATCCAAAATTAAATCTAGAATCGGCTTCCTATTTCGCAACAAAGCATCTTTCACTCATGCTGCCAAACATACCCTCGTAAATCTGACCATCCTACCGATCCTTGACTTCGGCGATGTCATTTACAAAATAGCCTCCAGCACTCTACTCAACAAATTGAATGCAGTCTATCACAGTGCCATCCGTTTTGTCACCAAAGCCCCATGTACTACCGACCACTGCGACCTGTATGCTCTCGTTGGCTGGCCCTCGCTTCATATTCGTCGCCAAACCCACTGGCTCCAGGTCATCTATAGGTCCTTGCTTGGTAAAGCCCCACCTTATCTCAGCTCACTGGTCAACATAGCACCACCCACCCATAGCACGCGCTACAGCAGGTATATTTCACTGGTCACCCCCAAAGATAATTCCTCCTTTGGCCGCCTTTCCTTCCAGTTCACTGCTGCCAATGACTGGAACAAATTGCAAAAATCACTGAAGCTGGAGACTCATATCTCCCTCTCTAAATTTAAGCACCAGCTGTCAGAGCAGGTCACAGATCATTGCACCTGTACATAGCCCATCTGTAAATAGCCCATCAAACTACCTCATCCCCATACTGTTATTTTTTTTTTTGCTCCTTTGCACACCAGTATTTACATGCACATTCATCTTCTGCACATCTATCACTCCAGTGTTTAATTGCTAAATTGTAATTATTTCACCACTATGGCCCATTTATTGCCTTACCTCCCTTATCTTACCTCATTTGCACACACTGTATATAGACTTTTCTATTGTGTTATTGACTGTATGTTGAATGAGAACTTGTTCTCAACTGGCTTACTTGGTTAAGTAAAGGTGAAATAAATGTAAAAAAGAAAACGTGATACGGCCAGTCGGACACACAATGGTTGCGCTCATGTAAGCTGACCCACAATGGCTGACGTCATTGACACATATTGTTAGTCAGACCTATAGTAGTAAGACACAAAATGGATACTCACTGTGATACACAGACTATCAGTCACACCTGCGGTAGTGTACATCCTGTCTGTGGTGGATTTCAACTTTGAGGAGAATTTCAGACTTGTATATACAGTTGAAGTCGGAGGTTTACATACACCTTAGCCAAATACATTTATACTCAGTTTTTCACAATTCCTGACATTCAATCCTAGTAAATATTCCCTGTCTTAGGTCAGTTAGGATCACCACTTTATTTTAAGAATGTGAAATGTCAGAATAATAGTAGAAAGAATGATTTATTTCATCACATTCCCAGTGGGTCAGAAGTTTACATACACTCAATTAGTATTTGGTAGCATTGCCTTTAAATTGTTTGACTTGGGTCAAACGTTTCGGGTAGCCTTCCACAAGCTTCTCACAATAAATCGTGTGAATTTTGGCCCATTTCTCCTGACAGAGCTGGTGTAACCTAGTCAGGTTTGTAGTCCTCCTTGCTCGCACACGCTTTTTCAGTTCTGCCCACAAATGTTCTATAGGATTGAGGTCAGGGCTTTGTGATAGCCACTCCAATACCTTGACTTTGTTGTCCTTAAGCCATTTTGCCACAACTTTGGAAGTATGCTTGGGGTCATTGTCCATTTGGAAGACCCATTTGCGACCAAGCTTTAACTTCCTGACTGATATCTTGAGATGTTGCCTTAATATATCCACATACTTTCCCTTCCTCATGATGCCATCTATTTTGTGAAGTGCACCAGTCCCTCCTGCAGCAAAGCACCCCCACAATAACGATGCTGCCACCCCCGTGCTTCATGGTTGGGATGGTGTTCCTCGGCTTGCAAGCCTCCCCCCTTTTCCTCCAAACATAACGATGGTCATTATGACCAAACAGTTCTATTTTTGTTTCATCAGACCAGAGGACATTTCTCCAAAAAAGTACGGTCTTTGTCCCCATGTGCAGTTGCAAACCGTTGTCTGGCTTTTTTTATGGCGGTTTTAGAGCAGTGTCTTCTTCCTTGCTGAGCGGCCTTTCAGGTTATGTTGATATAGGACTCGTTTAACTGTGGATATAGATACTTTTGTACCTGTTTCCTCCAGCATCTTCACAAGGTCCTTTGCTGTTGTTCTGGGATTGATTTGCACTTTTCGCACCAAAGTACATTCATCTCGAGGAGACAGAACGCGTCTCCTTCCTGAGCTGTATGACGGCTGCGTGGTCCCATGGTGTTTATACTTGCGTACTATTGCTTGTACAGATGAACGTGGTACCTTCAGGCGTTTGGAAATTACTCCCAAGGATAAACCAGAGTTGTGGAGGTCTACATTTTTTTTCTGAGGTCTTGGCTGATTTATTTTGATTTTCCCATGATGTCAAGCAAAGAGGCACTGAGTTTGAAGGTAGGCTTTGAAATACATCCACAGGTACACCTCCAATTGACTCAAATGATGTCAATTAGCCTATCAGAAGCTTCTAAAGCCATGACATAATTTTCTGGAATTTCCAAGCTGTTTAAAGGCACAGTCAACTTAGTGTATGTACATTTCTGAGCCACTGGAATTGTGATACAGTGAATTAGAAGTGAAATAATCTGTCTGTAAACAATTGTTAGAACATTTACTTGTGTCATGCACAAAGTAGATGTCTTAACTGACTTGCCAAAACTATAGTTTGTTTACAAGAATTTGTGGAGTGGTTGAAAAATTAGTTTTAATGACTCCAACTTAAGTGTATGTAAACTTCTGACTTCAACTGTATTTTCGAAGACCAATTGTTGTTGCGTCATACAGAGATGAGTTGACCTGTTATTGTTAGATAGACTTGGTCTTTGCCCCAAATTACACCCTCTTCCCTACACGCACTACTTTTGACCAGGGCCCTTTAGGAACCCTATGGGCCCTAGTCAAAAGTGGTGTACTATATATGGAATAGGGTGCCATTTGGGACTTAGACAGTATTTTGAGACATTATAAATAGTGTTTAGTATTTTGGGGGGGGGGTCTGTGTATACATTGTGTCACGACATAGTGACAGGACAAGGATTTATGCTAAGTGGAAGTGACCTCCCGTGACCTTTTAGATGATCTACATTCCAATTCTCTTGACCTGAGTTTACTTGTGTTATTTCAGGACCATTGAAAGGTGAAAGGTCTGCATGGGCTTGAACCAGTTGTTTTAAGGGAAGCAAAGGAACGATTTATCTACCTAACCGTCCGGCTAAAGGAAGCCGTTCTTGCATAGCAAGTTGGAATCCAGCCAAAGAGTTTCAGCTGTGTTTTTTTCTCTAGAGCTGGTCCTGGAATGACTAATGAGACTTTTTCATTTTATTTATCTAGGCAAGTCAGTTAAGAACAAATTCTTATTTACAATGGCAGCCTAGGAACAGCGGATTAACTGCCTTGTTCAGGGGCAGAACAACAGTTTTTTACCTTGTCAGCTCGGGGATTTGATCTAGCAACCTTTCGGTTACTGGCCCAATGCTCTAACCACTCGGCAACCTGCCACCCCAAAGTGCCAAGACAGTATGATTGGTGAGATGCTTTGAATACCAATTTTTTGTTTTTTTTGTTAGTGAGATCAAACACCTGTGTCTTAACAAGAGATTTGCCTGAGAACAGAGCTGTCAGGTAAACTGTTTGGAGTGTTTATCCAACTAGATAATTTTATTTATTTATAACCAGACGTAGTTGTTTCTGTTTCTGTTTCAGCCAAATCTGTTTCAGCCCATTTCAAATGAAATAGAAACACAAACAGATCCGTCAGGTTTCACTCTATAGACAGATCATCCTCTCACACTCCCTCATTCTCAGGTCCAGAGAATTGGTGACCTCTGTGTTTGTCATTGTGTTCCCAGTTACATGCAGGTCGCGTGTACACTGTATAACAACAGTGCATGTGACTGGCAGAGTGAGTTGAAAAGTCCTTTTTGGTAGCTTATTAATAAGCTTCAGAACAGATCAGAACAGATCAGAACTTGGTCAAAAACAGGTATTGATAGTAAAGGCATTAATGTATTCAGCTCCTGAGGAAGTTATGTGGTAGAATTTGACCGTTTAATCGGTTAGCATTTTTGTTACCGGCATTAAGTATAGATCTGACGTCACCTGGTACAAATGTACTCACTTGTCACTGACAATGGAATAAGAGAACGTGTAAAACTCACCGCAGTCTCAGTGGTACTCCAACTCCTGTACTGTGTCATCTCTCTCTTCTTTCCTCCTCTCTGCTCTAACGTTACTCGACTCCGTCAGACTGTATGGGAACCAAAGACTCGTTCATGATGCGGGTGCGCGCATGTGTGTGTGACTCATTTTCTCTTGCCCACCCCCCCTTGTTCTTTTTCTCTCTTCCGTGGTTAATATACTTTGACAATAACTTTAATGGTCTTCCACTTGCATATAAATACAATGTATAATTTAGTTTCATACCTGTTCACAATGCATGGTAAACAAGCTGTCCTCCAATTAGGGAAGCCTTTCAAAACAAGATGCCAGTTAGCATACAGATCTGAATTAGCCACGGTACTTTTGTACAACTCGCCCCCATGCTTAGCAAGTTCATTCGATGCTAGCTCTCATGCTATCCTTCAACGTCTCTTTTCTGTCTTCCTCATATACAGCATTATACTACTTTTCACAAGAGCTCACCATAGAGTGTCCTTATTTGAGATTTGCCCCGGGACTTTTGAGAGGACTGGAATGTTCTTTAATTAGTCATTTTAAGGAGTCTCAGACAGCTGTTGTGTATTTTTACTGGTATTAGATGGTATTTTGTTAGTCGAGAACACGCAGCTTTCAGAGTTAGCAGAGTTGTTCTCTCTGGAATCCCTTTTTGCTGATCTTTTGTCCAATATTTTCATGTGGGTCTCTTTTTCTCTGTCTTGCATTCCCTATCAATCTTTTATTTACCTTTTCCCCTCCTCTCGTTTGCTCTGTCTCTCTGTGGCTGTTGCTCTCTCTCCCCCACAACTTATTTTCTATCCAAGTGTCTATGCCTCACTTCTCCTGCTTACATATGGGTTCACCTACAAACACACATCTCTGTCCCTTAATCACCTTACCTGACGACCTCTCTCCAGCCCCACCAGACCCCACACACCTGTAAGCTCCACCCTATTTTCTCCTTGTGAGTCGCAAGGTGTCTGCCTCCCTCCTGTTATCAGGTCAAGGTGATAACGTATCACAGTGCACACACACACACACACACACACACACACACACACACACACACACACACACACACACACACACACACACACACACACACACACACACACACACACACACACACACACACACACACACACACACACACACACACACACACACACACACACACACACACACACACACACACACACACACACACACACACAGCAACTTCTTGTGCCCCAGATTAACCACATGATAAATCAGCTGCTCACTCGGCTAAATAGTGGAAACATGTTTGAAGTGTTTTGCAAACCTTGTTTTTATTTTTTTATTTTTTTTATTTGACCTTTATTTAACCAGGTAGGCTAGTTGAGAACAAGTTCTCATTTGCAACTGCGACCTGGCCAAGATAAAGCAAAGCAGTTCGACACATACAACAACACAGAGTTACACATGGAATAAACAAACATACAGTCAATAATAAAGTAGAATAAGTCTATATACAGTGTCTGCAAATGAGGTAAGATAAGGGAGGTAAGGCAATAAATAGGCCGTGGTGGCGAAGTAATTACAATATAGCAATTAAACACGAGTGGTAGATGAACAGGATATATATATAAAATATATATTAATGTGCGAGTAAAGATAATGGGGCGCAAAGGAGCAAGATAAATAAATAAATACAGTATGGGGATGAGGTAGTTGGATGGGCTATTTACAGATGTGCTATGTACAGGTGCAGTGATCTGTGAGCTGTTCTGACAGCTGGTGCTTAAAGCTAGTGAGGGAGATATGAGTCTCCAGGTTCAGTGATTTTTGCAGTTTGTTCCAGTCATTGGCTGCAGAGAACTGGAAGGAAAGGCGGCCAAAGGAAGAATTGGCTTTGGGGTGACCAGTGAGATATACCTGCTAGAGCGCGTGCTACGGGTGGGTGCTGCTATGTTGACCAGTGAGCTGAGAAGGCGGGACTTTACCTAGCAGAGACTTGTAGATGACCTGGAGCCAGTGGTTTTGGCTACGAGTATGAAGCGAGGGCCAGCCAACGAGAGCGTACAGCTCGCAGTGGTGGGTAGTATATGGGGCTTTGGTGACAAAATGGATGGCACTGTGATAGACTGCATACAATTTGTTGAGTAGAGTGCTGGAGGCTATTTTGTAAATGACATCGCCGAAGTCAAGGATCGGTAGGATGGTCAAATTTACGAGCGTATATTTGCATGAGTGAAAAATGCTTTGTTGCGAATTAGGAAGCCAATTCTAGATTTAATTTTGGATTGGAGATGTTTAATGTGAGTCTGGAAGGAGAGTTTACAGTCTAACCAGACACCTAGGTATTTGTAGTTGTCCACATATTCTAAGTCAGAACCGTCCAGAGTAGTGATGTTGGACAGGCAGGCAGGTGCGTGCGCTGATCGGTTGAAGAGCATGCATTTAGTTTTACTTGCATTTAAGAGCAGTTGGAGGCCACGGAAGGAGAGTTGTATGGCATTGAAGCTCGTCTGGAGGTTAGTTAGCACAGTGTCCAAAGAAGGGCCAGAGGTATACAGAATGGTGTCGTCTGCGTAGAGGTGGATCAGAGAATCACCAGCAGCAAGAGCGACATCATTGATGTATACAGAGAAGAGAGTCGGCCCGAGAATTGAACCCTGTGGCACCCCCCTAGAGACAGCCAGAGGTCCGGACAACAGTATTTGCAACAGTATTCATAGTATTTGCACAAAACAAATAAATTATAATATTAATAATAAATAATTAACATTTCTGTTACATCTGTGATATTGGGCTCCCGAGTGGTGCAGTGGTCTAAGACACTGCATCTCAGTGCAAGAGGTGTCACTGCAGTACCTCGTTTGAATCCAGGCTGCATCACATCCAGCCATGATTGGGAGTCCCATAGGGCGGCGCACAATTGGCCCAGCGTCGTCCAGGTCTGGCTGGTGTAGGCTGTCATTTTAAATAAGAATTTGTTCTTAACTGACTCGCCTAGTTAAATAAAGGTTAAATAAAAAAAATACAAAATATCTGTCTACTGAAGGCTTTATCATGCCAGACTGTAATGTCAAAGATGGGTGAGCCATTCAAATGACAATCTCCTCTTTAACTGGCCACAATCTGCTTGGTGGTTGGGTGTAGTAGGCCGATCATTTCACAATCAAAGAATGAGGATTGTGAAAGCTTTCCCTGAAACTTGACAGTAAATCTAACATTTTAGCAGTGATGCCATTTCGTCAAGGACGTGCAGGAAGTTCAGCAAGCACTTCTGGGGGATTGGGGGAACTGATTGGTCTGCAGCATAAACTGACGAGGCAGATGTTGGCTAACCAAGGAAGTAATCCAAAAAGTAATCAGATGACGTTACTCATTTTGAGCAATCCAAAGGATTACTTTACTAATGACCTTTATTGTCATGTAATCTGTAATCAGTAACTGATTCGAAATACCATATAAGGCTAGGTACTGTATATGTAAAAGTTGTACGGTTTAACTTTAAAAGAGGAGTTTTACAGTAGTTCCTGGCCCCAGCCTGTTTAACTCCAGACTATACAGTGAGGTATATACATCCAGACCTCATAACAGGATGAAACAACACAGAGTGTCCTTACGGGAGAGAAGGATGGTATGGAACATCATTGCTAAACATGTGGATCCATACATACGTTGTGACCCACTATTCCCAGTCTGTGAGTTCTAATGCGATTACAAAAATACACACACAGTATGCAACACACACTGAACCCAAAGGTCTGATGGCACTGATCGTTTTTTTGGGGGGTGGGACGTTTGAGTTGCGTATTTAGGGTTGCAAGGGGACATTGATTTGCTTAATTGAGTGGAATGGACCAATTGTGAATCAATTATAATGTATAAATGAATGTGCGTTAGTGTGTTTGTGTGTAGTACTGGGGCTGTTTTCCGGCGGATCTGCAAACATGCACCCAGACACACATTCAAAACTAGATAAATGTGTTATCATTTATATTCAGTCCTTTTGTATGTTCCATTGTGGTTTCCTGTCTGTCAGTTTGAAAGAAAAGGTCTTCGGCAGTGGTTTAAAGTACCTAAGTAAAAATAATTGTAAGTACTATTTATATTTTTTACAACTTGCACTTTTACTTCACTACATTCCGAAAGAAAATATGCACTTTTTACTCCCATACCTTTTCCCTGATACCCAAAAGTACTCATTATATTTAGAATGCTCAGGCAGGACAGCACAATCGTTCCAATTCACGCACCTATCAATATAACGTGTTGTCATCCCTACTGCCTCACTAAACACAAATACTGCGTTTGTAAATGATTTCTGAGTTTTGGAGTGTGCCCCTGTCTGTCTGTAAAAATAAATAAATAAATAACATTGTGCCATCTGGTTTGCTTAATATAAGGAATTTGATGTGTAGCGTTTACTTTTACTTTGTACTTTTACTCAAGTATGACAATTGAGTACTTTCCCCACCACTTTACTTTAGTACATTTGAAACCAGATACTTTTAGAATTTTACGGAAGTCATATTTTACTGGGCGACTTTCACTTTTACTCGAGTCATTTTCTATTGAGGTATCTTTACTTTTACTCAAGTATGACAATTGAGTACTGTTTTTCCCACTGCTGGTCTTCTGATCTCTCCATTCTGTTCCAAAAGGAACATGTAAGTAATGGAGCATGGATGCATGCTGTGGAGGACCGAGCATGCTGTGGACTGTGCATGAGAGAGGTCACTTGAATGAAATCGGGTGTGTTATACAGATATCAATTTAACCATATTTGGATAGTTTTATCTCATAGACAATCGATTATTATGTTATCAAGTACATTTAA
The DNA here is from genome assembly GCF_029448725.1 of Salvelinus fontinalis. NCBI lineage: Eukaryota > Metazoa > Chordata > Actinopteri > Salmoniformes > Salmonidae > Salvelinus > Salvelinus fontinalis. The sequence continues at coordinate 47,253,156 of NC_074670.1, forward strand.
AAAAAATAAAGGTTCATCGTTTATGTGTGGGTCTGTTCAGTTCTCACGTTTCTAAAAAGCGAACACTTGCTTGTACTGTGCAACTACTGTATGTAGTTATGACCTCTTGTAAAATGTAACGTATACTACCCTCTTGTGGATAAGTGAGGCGACTACATGCTACACATCAATTTTACGGTCCCATCACTCATAAAGAGAGATTGGTGTAGTAGTATTAAGCTACATCTAGCCTCCTATTGCCTATTGAATCCGTGCAGCGGAACAGATTAGCTCCCGGATGGTTTACCAAGATTAGGCTACATCCACAGTGGGAGTGGACTGGCACAAGCTGTTTTAGATCCAGGGCTGACTACATCACTCTGTCTGGTCACTCCGTCACGCATGCAAAGGAGCAGAAAAGAGGAGAGAGAAGAGGAGCTTGTGTTTTTAGGAGCGCTGCCCAAGCAGGAGCTGAAACATGTTGCCAAGTATCTGTTGTGTTTTATATCGAACATAGTAGGCCTATGAAAAAATGTGTATTTCAGATAGGCTGCCAACAAGTTGGTAAGATCATTTGTCACTTTAGACTAAACCATTGCCTCACGTAGTACACTCACGCTGCCCATTGAACACTCATTGAGAACAGGTTCATCATTTGGACTACACAAAAGGGGCTATCTAGAACCTAAAAGGGTTATTTGGCGGTCCCCATAGGAGAACCCTTTGAAGATCCCTTTTTGGTTCCAGGCAGAACCCGTTTGGTTCCAGATAGAACCCTCTACACAACGGGCAAAAAGAGCTCTACCTGGAAACAACAAAGGTTCTACCTGGAATCAAAAAGGGTTCTACCTTGAACCAAAAAAGGGCTCTCCTGTAGGGACAGCCGAATAATCTTTTTGGGACCCTTTTATCTAAGAGTGAGGTCACATAGAGAGCTACAGTTAGTGAACAGGCCTCTACATAAACAACTACTGAGACGGTTATCTCATGACAGCTGTGAAGAGAGCAAGAGAAGAGAAAGTGAAGAGGAAGGAAGGGGAGAGGGGGAGGAGTTATCTGCTTTCACATACAGACAAGAAAAACGCAGAAGTGAGAGGTAGAGCCGAAAACGTATCTCAGACACCCAGAGAAAGAGTACGGGAGAGAGGTGGAGAGAGAGAAAAGAAAGGCAGTCATGGCTCCTTGGATGACGACCACAACAGAGCGATATGGCATAGGTAAGTAACCCACACGCACCTGTGCAGTCCTAAGTGTGTGTGTAAGTGTTTGTGTGTGTTTTGCTTGCTTGCAGAGGGTGATCTCCGATCGCCCTCACTTCCTCCTTGACAGGAAGTGGGCAGACCTCAGGTAACTGACTAACATTCTGACTGTCTGCACAGACATGATAGAGAGAGATGAGGTAGAGATCACTGATAGACCTGATAGAAACAAAATGCCTGCTCAGAGTGCTTCAATGGCTGCATCACAAGTGACTTTGTGACATGACTGTCAGGAATCAGTTGACAGTATCAGTATAATCTCCACCCGGCACAGCCAGAAGAGTACTGGCCACCCCTCATAGCCTGGTTCCTCTCTAGGTTTCTTCCTAGGTTTTGGCCTTTCTAGGGACTTTTTCCTAGCCACCGTGCTTCTACACCTGCATTGCTTGCTGTTTGGGGTTTTAGGCTGGGTTTCTGTACAGCACTTCGAGATATTAGCTGATGTACGAAGGGCTATATAAAATAAACTTGATTGATTGATTGATTGACACACATGATAGCAGTTGCTCTGTCTCAACCCTGGCATGTTTCCTAATCAGAAAGACCGATTCTATCACTGTCACTTTTCATAAACATCAACATATTGATAGTCAGAGCAGGGTTTGTATTTGTTGCAGTAGTTCTACAAGGCATTAGAACAGTGATGGGCCCCGCGGGCTACACGCACCCCTTTTTATTTTTAGGAGAGTTAGAATAGTACACAACTGCTGATGCACAGCCAAATGTTTTTCCTTTCACCTTGTGTATTCTACTATTCTAACTCTCAACAGTAAATTGAGACCCCGAATGAGTTCCAAGAAAAAAATTGTTAGTCTAAAGGTGTAGAAATCATGGTCGAATTACAGACTGAAGCACCCCCGTTGATATTGTTAGTCGAACATTTCTCTCCACCCCAAGGCAAAATGAGTAGAATTGCATGAAATGAGTTAAAAAATTGCTAAATCGTCTCTCCGCCTAGGGCTGTCATGGTAACATTATTACCTCCACTCCGGCAGTCATGAGTCATGACCCGCAGTCCAATTCCCGGTGACCATTGTTCAATGTAATCCCATGCCAAACAGCGTAAATTAATGGAGCCGATGGGTATCCTACCAAATTTGCTAACGGCCCTCTCTAATGGCCTGGTACTCAGCACTCTATTCTCCCTCTAATCACTCTCTAAACACTTCCTGATTGAATTTGAACAATCTGAATGATGAGGACAAATTGTGATGGGTGATACAGGTCCTGTTCCGAAATGGACACGTGAAAGCCCAATATGTATAAATAAACAGTTTTAACTCGTTCCCGAAAGTACCTAAAGGACAACCAGACCCGTCACCTTATGGACCCGGTCCGATCCGAGTGAGGGAAGCAGCAGAAAAGCCAATTGTTTTGCTACTTTGGAGCTATGGAGAAAAGGGAGAGAGAGAGAGAGGCACAGAGCGAGAAGATGTAGGCTATGGGGAGGTGGAGGCTGTGCAGTGTGTGTGTGTGAATGTGTGTGTAAGACAGAGCACTGGAGCAGGCACAGTGGGATAAACTGCAACCGCTGTTGACTCATGCCAGACTAACTACTTGCTAGTTATTTATTATTCCATCCGATTACATAGTACCTGTCTTGACTGCATCACACTGAGATAAACTAGCTAACTACATTACTGCGCTTCTCACCATCCTACAGTTAACCTACACATAACAACAACTCCATGCAGATTATAGCCTAAATAGCAGTTTTTGGTCGTTGTAGCCTTTCTGACACAGTTCACTTTTCATTTTGTCATCTTCCATTGATTAGATATACCATAACTTGCTTGGTATACAAGATCACTCGTAGAAAAAAGGATTCCAAAAGGGTTCTTCGGCTGTCCCCATAGGAGAACCCTTTCTGGTTCCGGGTAGAACTCTTTTTGATTCCAGGTAGAACTCTTTTTGGTTCCATGTAGAATCCTCTCTGGCAAGGGTTCTACGTGGAACTCAAAAGGGTTCTACCTGGAACCAGAAGATGTTCTTCAAAAGGGTTATCCTATTGGGATAGCCGAAAAACCCTTTAAAGTTCTAGATAGCACCTGTTTTTCTAAGAGCGCAGAGCAGTAATGCAATTGTCTCTCTCTCCGCTGGAAGCGCAAGGATCAGAGTGCATGCCTGTCTTGCGTCTTTTTTTCCGAACCCTCAGTATAAAGTCACATCACGCAGTTCATATGTTTGCATTTTTCTAAGACATTCCCAGGTTTATAGTCCTATCGCAACTAAATCAATAATTCATGTTATTGTGATGGTGTAGGCTATATTAAATGGATTTATTCAACTTTTCTTCCCCGAAGGCTTGCATCAGCAGCTTGTATGCGTGGAAGCCTGGAAGCCTGTATGCGTGGAAACCTAAACATGGAAGCCTCTAAACATGGAAGCCTGGAAACCTAAGCCCGGAAGCCTGTATGTGTGGAAACCTAAACATGGAAGCCTCTAAACATGGAAGCCTGGAAACCTAAGCCCGGAAGCCTGTATGTGTGGAAACCTAAACATGCTAAACATGTTTAGGTTCATTAACAGTCAATTACCGTGAGACCGGCAGCATTTGCACGACAATTACCAGCTGACAGAATGTGGTGACCGCCACAGCCCCATAGTCTCCGTCCCATGACGAAATGTGTAGAAGTGCAGCAAACTTGCTTTAAAACTGCAACATTTTCTCTACATCCCAGAGCAATGGATTCTAAAATGGCTAAATCTTCTTTCCTGTTAGATTGAAAACACAGGAAGTGTAGAAGGGAGGAAGTAACATGAGGTTTCTGGGTGTCACAAATAGAGCAGCAGCACAGTGGCGTGAGTAGGTTTCCATTTCTAGCATCATGTGTACACAGACCTGTAAAACACCAGAACAATGGAAGACAGCGTACAACCATGTTATCACTGATGAACAAGGACGTTTTTGGGGGCGGTATAACTATTGTTATTGGACACATTAAAGGAGGCACACAATTCTTGACATAGTCGCACCAACATGTATCCTTTTTTCTTTATGTAATCTGAACAAGCATTTATACACTGAGTATACCAAACATTAGGAACACCTTCTTAAATATTGAGTGTAAAACAAGTTCGTTGTGGATGTTGCCTCAAAGCCTAACGCAGTGACGCGGACAGAGCTTTCTTTCTAAGGTGATGATTCATTCAAAACACCCATATGTATTTTAGAGCTTATGCATACGACACGTGGCAGAAAAAACAGAAAACCGACTAAAGATGCCTTTCGTACATAATTGGCATACTCCCAAATGAAACACATTTGAGTAATCGCCTTTGAGTGTGGACTGCATTATTATGCATACTGGATGGACTGGTTGCTTGATGCTACACTCCAAAATGTCTACCCACAAGCCTGGGAGAGAACATATAGCCCTGGGTGATGCTGTTGATTCATCGATTGTGAAGGGCGGCTTACAGTTCGCCTACAATTATAGTGAATTTGTATTTGATTTTGATTAGCTTAGTAATAGGGAATGTGCATAATTAACTTGGTGACACATGACCTTTAGCTATACAGAATATCTCACCACCGTGCGTTTCCTTCTCCTCCTCGCTCTCCTTTATTCCTATCTCGAGGGGGGCAGAGGGGCTGTCAACAGTTTAGTGAAATGTGTTCTGTTGCGAAAACATGTCACTATCGATGTGCCCCGAACAGATTTCACTTGGTTTCCCAAACTAAACACTGGGTAGCTGCAGGAACAGGGTTGGAGAGCCCATGGTATATAGAGTTTGGGCGTAATATTACCTGTCGCGCATCTGGGCCCCGGCCCCACTACGGATTCTGGGACACACCGTATGATGCAGACAGACACCTCACAAACTTTCCTCGCTGTGTGTGTGTGTGTGTGTGTTTATCTGCACATGTATGGATATGTTAGTATGAGAGAGAGCATTTCTTTGTCAGTTACAGTATACAGTATATATGTGTGTGTGTGTAGCAGTGCAGACAGACAGCTGCCAGCAGGGTGCCTCTAGGATGGCAGGAGGAAGAAGAAGAGGGGGATGAGGAGGAGGCGGGGTGGGATAGATCAACTACGAAATTTGCAGATAGACTCCAATTCTATCAAATGACATTACTTGCATCACTTCTAATCCACTTTCTATGTATCCACTGACTACCTTCCTAATATTGAGTTGCACTCCCCCTTTTGCCCTCAGAACAGCCTCAATTTGTCAGGGCATGGACTCTACAAAGTGTCAAAAGCGTTCCACGGGGATGCTTCGGGGTTGACTCCAACGTTTGCCACAGTTGTGTCAAGTTGGCTGGATGTCCTTTGGGTGTTGGACCATTCTTGATACACACGGGAAACTGTTGAGCGTGAAAAACTCAGCAGCGTTGCAGGTCTCGGCATTTACTACCATACCCCGTTCAAAGGCACTTAAGTCTTTTCTCTTGCCCATTCACCCTCTGAAGGGCACACCTACACATTCCATTTCTCAAGGCTTAAAATTCCTTCTTTAACCTGTCTCCTCTTTCATCTACACTGATTGAAGTGGATTTTAACAAGTGACATCATAAGGGATCATAGCTTTCACCTGGATTCATCTGGTCAGTCTATGTCATGGAATGAGCAGGTGTTCTTAATGTTTTGTACAGTCAGCGTATACGCTTGTTCGCCAACAAGCAAAACAAAAATCGAACATACCCTCCCTCCCCCGAACAAGGAGCGTTGATGGTTTTTGTTGGGTTTAAAGTGTGGCAAACAAAAGCTAATGGTTCGTTTCGGTTAGGTTTCTCTATTCTAGGGTCTCTCTACAGCATACGTTGTGACCCTCGCTCTTACTGATGTGACATTCATTGGCCGTCTCTCTGTGTCTCCCCTAGTAACATGGAATTTCATTGGCCTTGGGGTGAAGCAGCTGTCTCTGGAGGTTGGGGACACAGTCCACATCCAGGAGACCTGCGATGGTGAGGGAGATGACCGTGAATGTTGTGGTTTGACTGGGAGTAATGTGTGACGTAAACTGGGAATAATGCCTGGGTCTGGATGTCATTCTTTCAGCTGATTACTACTAAGACCGTTTTACAGTGTGTGTAGGTGTGTGTGCTGTGACTGGATGTGATATGTGTATATGCTGTGACTGTGCCCTTTGTTCCCTGGTTGCAGGCTGGTATAAAGGCTACCTAGTCAGGAACAAGGATCGACAGGTAAGACAACAGCCGGACAGGTTAAGACAGGGTAGATGCGTTGGGCGAAAGTGCATGTTATTTTGGCGAGGAAGTGAGCAAATAGGATTTGTACTATGTACTCTCTCCCTCACTCTTTATGTCTGTCCTTTCTCCCCGCTCTCTACCTCTCTCCCCCCTTATCTTCACAGGGAGCGTTCCCGGCCAGCATAGTGCAGCTGAGGAAGGTCATCATTGAAAAGCAAGGGTGAGTGGTGTGTGTGTGTGCGTGCGTGCGTGCGTGCGTGCGTGCGTGCGTGCGTGTGTGTGTGTGTGTGTGCGTGCGTGAGTGTGAGTGTCAGTAATATGTGGTATTAATTCCACAGGGACCAGGAGGTGGTGTTGTCAGCAGAGATGCCCCTAGTGAAGGAGGTGACCACCACTCTGAGGGAGTGGGGAAGCATCTGGAAACAACTCTACGTGGTAATCACCCCAACACTTTTTGTGTTTGTTTGTGTGTGTGTGTGTGTGTGTGTGTGTGTGTGTGTGTGTGTGTGTGTGTGTGTGTGTGTGTGTGTGTGTGTACGTGCACATGTACAGATGAAGGATCTTAATTTGAGCCAGTTTGCTCCAGCAGGAAAATAATCCTACAGCAACAGGACATTTAAATTATTCTGACATTAGTTTGACATAGTCTGACATTTTGAAGTGGAAATGACAAACTTTAGAAGCTGTACAAGTGTGCATTTCCTGTTGTGCAGGAACATTTGCAGTAACTAAAGAGTGATCAAATTAAGATCCCACATCTGTACGAGTGTGTGTGCATCTGTGTGTGCATGGTGTGTGTGTGTGTGTGTGTGTGTAACCATTTGTCTCTGTGTGTAGGCCAATAAGAAGAAGCGTGTGGTGCAGGTCCAACGGCTGATGTGGGATCTGATGGAATGGCGTTCGCAGCTCCTGTCTGGCACGTTGCCTAGCGACGAGTTCAAGGAGCTCAAACAGAAAGTCACCTCCAAAATTGACTATGGCAACAAGTATGGCCCGTAGACTCTAACAGAACTACACTCTTAGAATGAGTGGTGACTCGAGAAACCCTGGAGTTCCTCAAGGAACCATTACTATTCAATGGATAATATTTTCACCTTCGGTTCGTTGAGGGGGTTCTTGGAAGAACATTTAATGGTTCATTGTAGCAATGGGTTCCTCAGCAAAGGAGGCATGGCTTGGTAGGGGCGTGGCTTTAAGATATATATATTTTTGGCCACCCGTTAGAGTAAATGTAATTCCTGTTCTTCTGTTCTGTTGTATTGTCGTCACATGTTAAGGTTGAACACTGAGTAGCTTCAGTGAGGGCAGTTAATGCAATTATTGTTGATAGTCAGATTAAAATAATAGTTTGATTTAAACATTGACATGCTTTGCAAGAAGAACGATTTCCCTAATAATTCTGTTTCCATGGACACATCTGAAATCAGGCTACCTGATTGGCCCTCTGATAAATGCAGAAAAGTGACAAATCAAAACAAGCGCTCTATCACAGCGAACACGCTATTTTTGCAAAGTATATTTGATTCTGAGTTCGGACATATGACGTTTGTATTTGAAAACTACTTCTAAGAAGAGTACATTCAGTTGTTACGAACACACTTCACTCACACTAAAGAGGGAGGCTCGCTCGGCTCTGTGCTAGCACATGATCAAATACACGGCTGGAACGCCGCCTAAGATGTCTACACGTTAATCACTTGAAAGATTGCTCCGAAAACCAGTGGTTTTAATCAGCATATGATTACTTCGATTTTGACCTTAATGCCGATTAAGATAAGCAGAGTATGGCGTTTACATGACTGTTACCCTCATTGACTATGTTTACATGCACACTAATAATTCGATATTAAACTGATTATGGCCGTAGGCAGATTATGCAATAAAGGTGTGTGAGTTCCTCAAGAGCCTGTGCAAATCCCAAAGTTGAAATAGTTACCACTTTATTACTGTATGTAATCAGCATCGTTAATATTATTCATATTATACGTAATATGCATAAGTATTCAAGGAACATTTTAATTTGCAGTGTACAAACTTGAAGAGGAATTACATTTACAGGTGACCAAAAATAAATATCTGAAAAGCCATACTTCCAATAAACCATGCCTCCAATCTGATAGGCTGTCACCTTGACAATATATTATTTAAAAGGTTCATAACTGAACCCCTTCCATCACAGAAAGGTTTTTCTGAGGGGTTCCTCAAGGAATCTTTCTCAACTGGAAAGGTTCTGCCTGTGTGGCAACCCAAAATGTTATTCCAGGCACCTTCACTTCTAAGAGTGTATATTATCACTAAAATAGATTATTCTCCTTTGGTAAAATTCCATCTCTGCATCTGTCTGAGAGATAAACATTTCTCTTCCTCTATCTGCTCCTTCTCCTCCTTCTTCCTCCTCCTCCTACCTCCTCCACCTCCTCCTTCTTCTTCCTCCTCTTCCTCCAGGATCTTGGAGTTGGACCTGGTGGTGCGGGATGTGAATGGGAACATGCTGGACCCAGAGAACGCCAGTGTGATCAGCCTGTTCCGAGCCCACCAAGATGCCACCACCAAGATCAACGAACGCATCAAAGAGGAACAGGTCAGGTTTTTACAAACCTATCACAATGATACATCTTAGCGCTATAGTTTCAAGGGGCTGTTAGAAATATTTTAGCTATTTTCACAACTGGAATTATGGGCGCAGTAGCTGGTGGTGGCATGAAAGGGCTGTGTTTTGATGAAAATACAAGTTGTTGGTGAGTTGAGGCTTGGACCCTCACTGGGCAATCAGAACATGCCCCATGGCTAAGTATATGGTTGCTTCAAGTTGGGTATTTCTTTTTTTTATGTATTGCATTGTCATCAACTCCAATTTGAATGTTAGTCTATTATAGCCTAGTTCGTTAAATAGCCTGCACCATATTTACTAAATATGATGAATATATTTGCAGTTCGCATTGTTCTAATTTCACTTCTTCAATATGAAAATACATTCTTAAACATAGACTATAGCATTTGCACTGATATAGAGGCTAGGCCTACTGTAAATTGCAGTCTGGACATGCCAAACATAGTCAATAAGCATGGAGATTAAATTCGCTACGCTATTGATAAGGCCTAAAAAGACTGATCATTCTAATCGAATTCTAATAAAAACGAAACAACTACTCGTTTTAAATAGGCTACAGATGTAGGATCTTATTTTGAGCCAGTTTGCTACAGCAGGAAAATAATCCTGAAGCAACTAGAAATGTAAATGATTATGTGGATTATGATTCATGGACATTTGTGTAGGGGTTGATACATTTTTTCGTAAGGGACGATCAAGTCTGAAATTTCAAAGTAGAAATGACAAACTTCAGAAGCCTTTTTTACCTAAAAAGTGTTATATTTCCTGCATTGCAACAGGGTGATCAAATGAAGATCCTACATCTGTACGTCTGAAAAACAGTTACAGGCCATAATTGCTCCCCGTGGGCTTTATAGTACAGAGAAGAAAACTTGGAATATGGACTATGGAAATTAGTTCCTGGAGAGTTTTACACGATCCAAACTTTTCACAGGAGCGAGATAAAGGTCCAATATGAAGAGAAAGGGGGAATGTCCACTCACCTTTATGCTGCTCGCAAATGTAATGTTTTTTAAACATGGAACCATTTTACGGGTCATACGTGCACTTCTCCAGATTGCATTGCATTCGAGCCATGACATGAACAAATAATATTTTTTAATACGTTTGGTTTTTTAATCAAATTAAACAAAAAACAGTCAACATTTTTTAAACCAACAACAATTGTTCTATATAGGATCGGGTCGGAAACATGATACCATAAATCGCTTCTCTCGTTCCATGGCACTGTGGGGCCTAAATGTCTTTACGCATAACATTCGCACGTCTATACAAAATTCTAGGCTCGTATCAATTGTATCGTTGCCAATGTGCAAGGCTGATTCTAAAAAAAATCTGCCGTTGATATGGCATTATAGAATGACTGAATAGGAGCGAGTCTTCGGTAATCCGACAAGGGGCACTCATCGAACATGGGGATGAATAACCTACTTGAACAATCGAAGTGAAGTATACAGGTACGTGGATTGTGAATAAGGGAAAAGTATGAAGGCAAAAACCTCTAAAATATTTCAAAACATTCTCAGTAGGCCATTTTAAACCCCATTAGTCTTAGGCTACTTGGCTAATGGACATGGATAAAAAAAATACAGACTTACTGCATGCGATGCCGCTAAAATCGCCTTGATTAAGGGGAGGGTAGGCTACGCTTGGTTTTTAATCAAATTAAATAAAATGGGGGGGGAAACCAATCGTTTTTTATGGTTCTAAATATGATATTCACCTGCACAAAATGCACATCTCTCTTCCATGGGCAATGTGCGTCATGGCTGGATAGGCTGCGTTTCCGCTCTCCAAATCCATGCCATTATCAACTGGGTTACGGTTACGTCCTGCTTTTTTGTGGATCTAAAAACGTCCAATTAGCGCTGCATAAAATGGTGGCTTGCACATGTTTTTAAGGACACACCTCAAATATTGCCACCCCTCCCACCTCAGCTTAGACAGGTAAATTGCCGAACCTGACGTTAGAGCTGGAAAATGCAAGTGCACCCGTTTTTACATTACGAAATTACAAACTAACGTGCATTTGACACGTGCGCCTCCTTAGCCATAGCCGAAAATGGAGCCCAGAGTAAGATAGAAAGAAAGACCGAGAATAAGGGAAAGCGGGGACAGGGTTGAAGAGGTGGAGTTACAGAGATTGGGAGAAAAGTGTGGATGAAGTAAGATTGAGAGAGTTGAGAAAGTAGCGATAAAGAGAATACAAAAGAAGACATTGGCCAGGCACCATATTTGATATCCAAGAGTATAGGCATAGTCAACAAGCCCCTTACATTTAAGTATCTCTCTCACCCTCTCTCTCTCTCTCTCTCTCTCTCTCTCTCTCTCTCTCTCTCTCTCTCTCTCTCTCTCTCTCTCTCTCTCTCTCTCTCCTTCTCTCTCTCTCTCTCTCTCTCTCTCTCTCTCTCTCTCTCTCTCTCTCTCTCTCTCTCTCTCTCTCTCTCTCTCTCTCTCTCTCTCTCTCTCTCTCTCTCTCTCTCTCTCTCTCTCCTCTCTCTCTCTCTCTCTCTCTCTCTCTCTCTCTCTCTCTCTCTCTCTCTCTCTCTCTCTCTCTCCTCTCTCTCTCTCTCTCTCTCTCTCTCTCCTCTCTCTCTCTCTCTCTCTCTCTCTCTCTCTCTCTCTCTCTCTCTCTCTCTCTCTCTCTCTTCTGTAGTCCAACGTTCAGACGGGCCACTCGGTAATCTCGGCCCGGATCCAGTCCTCTCCCACTCACAGCCTCTATGTCTTCGTCCGGAACTTCGTCTGTCGGATCGGAGAGGACTCCGAACTCTTCATGTCCCTATACGACCCCAACAAACAGACCATCATCAGGTCTCTATCTAAACATCCCTCTATCCAGTTCTCTTTTTACATCTATCTTGTCTTGGTCACCTTCCTCCGTCTGCCTCTATTATTTCTCTCTCCTCTCTCTCTCTCCCGTTCTCTTTCTCCTCTTACCCCACTTTCCATATGTTTTTATTCCTGTACTGTACTGTACTGTGGTGTACTCTGCTGTACTGTACGGTGCTGTGCTGTACTGTAGCGTAGCACTTGACATAGAATGCTGCACATTGAACGCTGCACATAGAAAGGCAGAGTTTGACGGACACCAGTGATGATGATGGGTACCCGCCGCTCTCATTCTCACTACTTTTCTCTTCCTCTCCTCCTCTTGTTCCCATGTCACCCTGTTCTCAATATGGTTGCAGTCTTACGTCCTGTACATACTATTTAGTTATGAACATGGTAATGCAGAACATAGAGGAGCAGAGCTTGACTAACAGCTAATGGTGATAGCTGTCTATCACTGTCAAACAGACCGATCTATACTCCTCTCCCTCCTTTCTCACCCAGACCAGAATATTACAGCTGGGATGTGACATTCTCCATCATGCCCACAGTGTCTGTCAGACTGTGACAGGGAAGGTGTGGGCTTTGGATGGCTCGGCAACATTTCCCCAATGTACATGTAGAGCAGATTGATAGGGAAGTCACCATCAGTCTCTGCTGGACAAGAAAAGTTATATTTAGGAGAAACGTTTTTTTGGACGAGCTGAAAGCAATGGATTAACAATTATTTTTGTTTATGTCCCCCCAAAAATGTTAACATGTGCATTCAATGCATTTAGATTCTTATTGAGGGTTTATTGCGTGTTTATAAGACATGTTCTGTTAACCCTTTCCATGCCCCCCCCCCCCCCCCCCTCCAGTGAGAACTACCTGATCCGTTGGACCAGTAAAGGTTTCCCTAAAGACGTTGACATGCTGAACAACCTGAAGGTTGTCTTTACAGTAAGTCACCACTAGGGAGCACTGTTTGATGGTGAAATGATTCCCGAATCCCAAGTTACTGAGGTAGCCACCGTCGTATCGTTTAGGTCAGTGGTTCTCAACTGGCTTTGCCTAGGGACCCCATTGATATTTCGATTTCTCCTCCCTCATACCCCTCCAGGACCTGGGTAATAAGGATTTGAACAGAGAGAAGATCTACCTGATCTGTCAGATAGTGAGAGTGGGTCGTATGGAACTGAAAGAGACTAGCACCAAGAAGTGTACCCAGGGCCTCCGCAGGCCCTTTGGAGTGGCAGGTAGGTACTAGTGTATGGCATAGGGTCGTGGGCAGTGTTAACACGATTTTGAATTGGGGTCCACTGATAGTGGTCATGGCTTGACGTACAGTACATGCCTATTTTTTACTAGGTGGATCCCAGAAAATGTAACATAGGCTATTATTTTCTTCTTCTCCGCAGTGATGGACATCAGTGACATCATCAAAGGAAAGATAGAGTGTGACGAGGAGAAGCAGTATTTTATCCCGTTCGTTCCGTGAGTCCTCCTTCTCCCTGTCTGCCTCTCTCCCTCCATCCCTACCTCGTTATTGTAATGTAGTTGAAATGTTGTTAGTTTGGAGAAAAAAAAATCCCCCATTTTCTTTGGGGGGGGGGGGGGGGGGAGTATGTAGTTGAAATGTTTGTGTGTGTGTGTGTGTTTACAGGGTTGTGGCAGAGAATGACTTCCTCCACTCCCTGCTGAACAAGGTGACAGCATCGCGAGGAGACAGTGGAGGACAAGGTAGCACACACCCCACAGAGTAGCCCAAACGACCACTTCATGGCTGATGTCTCCTACTGGCTGTCGTTCTCACCGTACTATTACTGAATGGACTCTTCACACTATTCCAACGACTTTGTTATCAACGCTTACCCCCCTTCCTTCCTCCAGGTCTGTGGGTGACGATGAAGGCCCTGGTGGGCGACATCGTCCAGATCCGTAAGGAGTACCCCCACCTGGTGGACCGCAGCACGGTGGTGGCCCGTAAACTGGGATTCCCAGAGATCATCATGCCGGGGGACATCCGCAACGACATCTACTTGACTCTGTGGACCGGGGACTTTGACAAGTACAACAAGACCACCCAGAAGAACATGGAGGTCATCATGATGGTGTGTGACGAGGAGGGCAAGGCCGTGCCGGTGAGTTGGGGAGGACACAGTGTGTGTGTGTGTGTGTGTCACACCAAATATAAAAACTCTGTCACACAAATAGAACATAACAATATTACAGCCAAGGCCATCTGGAAGTAGCCAAGAAGGGATACTGTTTCAGCACTGTATGATACTTTGTATTTCATATGTCATCTACTGTTTAGGGTTGTTGGGTTGGATGTATCTAGGTGGACGGGAGTTGGTTGAATTGATTGTCATCTCTCTTTCTGTCATCTCTCTTTCTGTCGTCTCTCTTTCTGTCGTCTCTCTTTCTGTCGTCTCTCTTTCTGTCGTCTCTCTTTCTGTCGTCTCTCTTTCTGTCGTCTCTCTTTCTGTCGTCTCTCTCTTTCTGTCATCTCTCTTTCTGTCATCTCTCTCTTTCTGTCATCTCTCTTTCTGTCATCTCTCTTTCTGTCATCTCTCTTTCTGTCGTCTCTCTTTCTGTCGCCTCTCTCTTTCTGTCGTTTCTCTTTCTGTCGCCTCTGTTTCTGTCGTCTGTCTCTTTCTGTCGTCTGTCTCTTTCTGTCATCTCTCTCTTTCTGTCGCCAATCTCTTTCTGTCGCCAATCTCTTTCTGTCGTCTCGCTCTTTCTGTCGTCTCTCTCTTTCTGTCGTCTCTCTCGTTCTGTCGTCTCTCTCTTTCTGTCGTCTCTCTCTTTCTGTCGTCTCTCTCTTTCTGTCGCCTCTCTCTTTCTGTCGTCTCTCTTTCTGTCATCTCTCTCTTTCTGTCGTCTCTCTCGTTCTGTCGTCTATCTGTCGCCTCTATCTTTCTGTCGTCTCTCTTTCTGTCGCCTCTCTCTTTCTGTCGCCTGTTTCTTTCGGTCGCCTCTCCTTCTGTCGTCTCTCTCCTTCTGTCGCCTCTATCTTTCTGTCGTCTCTCTTTCTGTCGCCTCTCTCTTTCTGTCGCCTCTCTCTTTCTGTCATCTCTCTTTCTGTCATCTCTCTCTTTCTGTCGCCTCTCTCTTTCTGTCGTCTCTGTCTATCTGTCGCCTCTCTCTTTCTGTCATCTCTCTCTTTCTGTCGCCTCTCTCTTTCTGTCGCCCCTCTCTTTCTGTCGCCCCTCTCTTTCTGTCGTCTCTCTCTTTCTGTCGTCTCTCTCTTTCTGTCGTCTCTCTCTTTCTGTCGTCTCTCTCTTTCTGTCGCCTCTCTCTTTCTGCCTTCTCTTTCTTTCTGCCGTCTCTCTCTTTCTGCCGTCTCTCTCTTTCTGTCGTCTCTCTCTTTCTGTCGTCTCTCTCTTTCTGTCGTCTCTCTCTTTCTGTCGCCTCTCTCTTTCTGTCGCCCCTCTCTTTCTGTCGCCTCTCTCTTTCTGTCGTCTCTCTCTTTCTGTCGTCTCTCTCTTTCTGTCGTCTCTCTCTTTCTGTCGTCTCTCTCTTTCTGTCGCCTCTCTCTTTCTGCCTTCTCTCTCTTTCTGCCTTCTCTCTCTTTCTGTCGTCTCTCTCTTTCTGTCGTCTCTCTCTTTCTGTCGTCTCTCTCTTTCTGTCGTCTCTCTCTTTCTGTCGTCTCTCTCTTTCTGTCGTCTCTCTCTTTCTGTCGTCTCTCTCTTTCTGTCGTCTCTCTCTTTCTGTCGTCTCTCTCTTTCTGTCGTCTCTCTCTTTCTGTTGTCTCTCTCTTTCTGTCGTCTTTCTGTCGTCTCTCTCTTTCTGTCGTCTTTCTGTCGTCTCTCTCTTTCTGTCGTCTCTCTCTTTCTGCCGTCTCTCTCTTTCTGTCGCCTCTCTCTTTCTGTCGCCTCTCTCTTTCTGTTGTCTCTCTTTCTGTCACCTCTCTCTTTCTGTCGCCTCTCTCTTTCTGTCATCTCTCTTTCTGTCATCTCTCTCTTTCTGTTGTCTCTTTCTGTTTTCTCTCTCTTTCTGTCGTCTCTCTCTTTCTGTTGTCTCTCTCTTTCTGTCGTCTCTCTCTTTCTGTCTTCTCTCTCTTTCTGTCGTCTCTCTCTTTCTGTCGTCTCTCTCTTTCTGTCGTCTCTCTCTTTCTGTTGTCTCTCTCTTTCTGTCGTCTTTCTGTCGTCTCTCTCTTTCTGTCGTCTCTCTCTTTCTGTCGCCTCTCTCTTTCTGTCGTCTCTGTCTATCTGTCGCCTCTCTCTTTCTGTCATCTCTCTCTTTCTGTCGCCTCTCTCTTTCTGTCGCCCCTCTCTTTCTGTCGTCTCTCTCTTTCTGTCGTCTCTCTCTTTCTGTCGTCTCTCTCTTTCTGTCGTCTCTCTCTTTCTGTCGCCTCTCTCTTTCTGCCTTCTCTCTCTTTCTGCCGTCTCTCTCTTTCTGCCGTCTCTCTCTTTCTGTCGTCTCTCTCTTTCTGTCGTCTCTCTCTTTCTGTCGCCTCTCTCTTTCTGCCTTCTCTCTCTTTCTGCCGTCTCTCTCTTTCTGCCTTCTCTCTCTTTCTGCCGTCTCTCTCTTTCTGTCGCCTCTCTCTTTCTGTCGCCTCTCTCTTTCTGTCGTCTCTCTCTTTCTGTTGTCTCTCTCTTTCTGCCGTCTCTCTCTTTCTGCCGTCTCTCTCTTTCTGTCGCCTCTCTCTTTCTGTCACCTCTCTCTTTCTGTCGCCTCTCTCTTTCTGTTGTCTCTCTTTCTGTCACCTCTCTCTTTCTGTCGCCTCTCTCTTTCTGTCATCTCTCTTTCTGTCATCTCTCTCTTTCTGTCGTCTCTCTCTTTCTGTTGTCTCTCTCTTTCTGTTGTCTCTCTCTTTCTGTCGTCTCTCTCTTTCTGTCGTCTCTCTTTCTGTCGTCTCTCTCTTTCTGTCGTCTCTCTCTTTCTGTCGTCTCTCTCTTTCTGTCGTCTCTCTCTTTCTGTCGTCTCTCTCTTTCTGTCGTCTCTCTCTTTCTGTCGTCTCTCTCTTTCTGTCGTCTCTCTCTTTCTGTCGTCTCTCTTTCTGTCGTCTCTCTCTTTCTGTCGTCTCTCTCTTTCTGTCGTCTCTCTCTTTCTGTCGTCTCTCTCTTTCTGTCGTCTCTCTCTTTCTGTCGTCTCTCTCTTTCTGTCGTCTCTCTCTTTCTGTCGTCTCTCTCTTTCTGTCGTCTCTCTCTTTCTGACGTCTCTCTCTTTCTGTCGTCTCTCTCTGTCGTCTCTCTCTTTCTGTCGTCTCTCTCTTTCTGTCGTCTTTCTGTCGTCTCTCTCTTTCTGTCGTCTCTCTCTTTCTGTCGTCTCTCTCTTTCTGTTGTCTCTCTCTTTCTGTCGTCTTTCTGTCGTCTCTCTCTTTCTGTCGTCTCTCTCCTTCTGTCGTCTCTCTCCTTCTGTCGTCTCTCTCCTTCTGTCGTCTCTCTCTTTCTGTCGTCTCTCTCTTCCTGTCGTCTCTCTCTTCCTGTCATCTCTCACTTTCTGTCGTCTCTCTTTCTGTCTGTCCTGTAGAACTCTATCTGTCTGGGAGCCGGGGATCGGCCGCTGAATGAGTACAGATCTGTCATCTACTACCAGGTCAAACAACCACGCTGGATGGAGACATTCAAGGTCAGTGTGTGTGTATGCGTGTGGGTGTTTGATTATCTAGTTGTTGTATGCTTGTGCATGTTGATCAACTGTTGCCCTCTGTGTATACCACTATGCATAGTCTGTTTAATATGTGGTATTGTAGGGCATTGGTTTTGCGCATTCATGTGACATTGCAAGATTTCATCCTGTATTTTGAGCCTTATCCAGAAAGAATAATTACACCAAAAATGAAAGCAATTGTCTGATGATAGTGCTGGATCATCTGATAATAAAAAGAAACTGGAAGGTTTGAGGAAAAAGTTTTAAATAAAGGTTCAAATCCAGGCATGTGACATGATTGCGCAAAACACAGGGCAATAACAGGAGATGTAATGTGGTCCTCCGTCCTGTAGGTGGCCATCCCTCTGGAGGAGATGCATAGGAGCCACCTGCGCTTCATGTTCAGACACCGCTCCTCTCAGGAGTGTGAGTACACCCATCTCTGGCCTCCCATATCCTCCCATTGCATCCTTACTTTCTTAACCACTGAGCTGATTGGACTGGAGGGATGAAAGCAATGTGACAGGGGGCAAAGTCATTGCGTTCCTCTACTAAATGAATTCTCTTCGGTCTGTCTCCCCCCCATCGTCGTCTCTCTTTCTGTAGCTAAGGATAAGAGTGAGAAGAACTTTGCCATGGCGTTTGTTCATCTGATGAAGGCGGACGGAACAGTGCTGCAGGATGGACTTCATGAACTGGTTGTCTTCAAGGTCAGAACTGAGTCAACTCTGATTCACATAACTACAGAACCACGGAAACCACTCACATTCATATGGAGAAATGAACCAGTACAGATTCACAGTCAAATAGCCAAGGGAACTGAATTGTTATTGATTCACAGCTGAAAGAACTGGAGAATTGAATCACGTCAGAGTCATAGCCAAATCACCAAGGATACTGAATGATTATAAATTCACAACTGACTGAATAGGCTAAACTAAGTCATGGTAGAGTCACTGCCAAATGAGCTGGAATTATTGATTAAGCGCCAAATTGAATCATGATTAATTACTGTTCATTCACTCACTTCCGAACTAAACTGTGGCCTCTACTCACCCCCCCCCCCTCTCTCTCTTAGGGGGACAGTAAGAGGATGGAGGATGTGAACTCGTACCTGCCCCAGCCCTCGACGCGAAACCAGGGTGACGTTCCAAAGGGGGGGACACTGAGTCGCAGCAGTGTAGGAGGCCTGTCTGTCAGCTCCAGAGACAGCTTCACCATCTCAACCCTCGTCTGCTCCACCAAACTCACCCAGAACGGTGTGTGTGTATGTATGTGTGTGTGTGTATGTGTGTGTGTGTGTGGGGTGGGGGGGGGATGACTCAGAACAGGCTGAGTATGTTCTAGATTAGAACAATGTGAGAGGGATGTCATAGTTTTGTCCTATACACACACACATGCACACACACATGCACACACACATGCACACACACACACACACACACACACACACACACACACACACACACACACACACACACACACACACACACACACACACACACACACACACACACACACACACACACACACACTTCCCCCATACACAGTCATGGTCTTGCCATACAGGTGTGGTGTAACAGCTGTTGGTGAGGAAGACAGTCCATCATTGTAATGATCACTGTGCTGCAGTATTAATCACCAGTCCAGATGCAAGTGCTTATACCATTTTTAAACACAAACACAGGCACGCAAGGACACACACACACGCACAGCGTCATGCTGGGGAAAAGTTTTATACATGGAGGCCATTGAAATGTTCTCCTAGCGAGCAGTTTTAATTAAAAACAACACATTTGATTAACAAACAAGCTGTAAAATATATATCATACCAGCATCTGCCAATTCTTTGTTTTTGTTAACCATACCTTATAAATGTCACGAAATGTTAAAACTAGCCCAAGCTAACTAAATCGCTAATATCGCTAGCTAGTTCAACTTTGGCAGCTAGCTATATTAGCAATGTCGCTAACTTTCTTCTCTTTGAAAGACACTAGAGATCTATTATTTACTTAGCGAATGCAAAGTACCTAGGCCAAGCGGTTGCTTCCGGTGAGTTTATGGATATGAAAGACTTCAAGAATGGGGTGGATGGTTTGCTCCATCCCACAGGCACTTAGGGGGCTTACTTTTTATGCCCCATCAGTGGAGGCTGGCGAGGCATGGGCCGTGGCCAGTCCTGAACCTATTGAGGGTGAACCATTCCTTCCTGGGGAGGTTGAAACCAGGGGGCTGTTGTGAGGGGGTACTGATCGGCTGCTTATTTGTCAGGTCTAGTGACTCCCATTCTTGTGTCCATTTTTGTTGAAGCCTTTCCAAATTGGCTTTTCTTGCGGGGAGGTGTATCTTTGGTGGGTTGAGGAGGTCCTCGCGGAGCGGTAGGTGTGGGGCGTTGCAGACTTTTTCAATCGTTTTGTGGGGGTTGTTTCGAGTCTCCGGATATGTGGAAGGGGGGACAGGGACAGGGAGCCAGAGAAGCAGGGTGGATCGTAGTGTTCCAGTGATGATGCTCATGGTGGCGTTTATTTGTGTGTCAACTCTGTGTGTGGGTGTGTGACGACCTTGACCAAACAGATGCACAGTAGAGAATGAGATTGATAGTGCTGAGGCACGAAGGGTGGTGGTAGCGGAGCCCCATGTTCAGCCCTGCTTTGTAAAAAACAGGTGTAAAAAACAGGTGTAGACTAACAGTGAAATGCTTAACGTGAACTAACTCACTTTTGTACATCGTGCTGGTCCATACGATTTACTTTATTTTAGTGACCAAAAAACACAATCCTTCCAGGTCAACTGTAATATCAATACCATTGTGAAGCACAATTTCTCCCCTTTCCAACAAAATCAATGACGAAACCTTCATGATGCCCATCTCTGCATGATTCAAGAAGGCAATGAGCTCCGTTGGGTCTTTTTTTAAATGGCGGGTGGGGAAGCGAAACCTATTGCGTGATAGTGAGAAGGAGAGTTGTCGTGTGGGGAAACGGCTTTTTTTCACTCGATCTGTCCAACTTATCAACCTTATCGCCTCTAAAATGTAAATAAAACACGATAAAGAGTTTATATAATGTGTCATTACATACCTATTTGAAGGTTTGAATCGGGTTTTTAGGGCGGTGCTAAAGTGATCTTCAGAAGTAAACAGCGGATATGTGGAAGGGGGGATGTCTTGATAGCTTGCAGTGATGGTGATAGCTCCCTGTCCCTTTCTTGTTTTTAAACGGTGAGAGAAAGGCTACACCTGGTGGAGAGAGGCTGTAAGACAGAATTAGTTGCTTTATGCGTGCTGTACATTACGCCATGACACGTCACGATGTAACGTACAGCGTCGGGGATGTCCGTTTTTTAAACTTTTCTCCAATACTATCGGACCATTACCATGTCAATCAACGCTTGAATAGAAACGTAGTTCACGCGCCAGAGTTTGATGTCAACAGTCGCTACAGTCCCATTGGTTTTCTTTGCAGCCCCGTTTGAATGTCGCGGTTGGGCACATTTGTACGGAATGGGGTTAGCGTACGTTACTTACGGGCCCTTCCCAATAATGCAGAGAGAAAACTCTAAATATTATAGAAACAATTTTAACTCAAGGAATAAATACACAATGAGTAAAAATAACATGGCTATATACATGAGGTACCAGTATCGACTCGATGTGCAGGGGTACGAGGTAATTAAGGTAGCTACTGTATGGATCTATACTGTAGGTTGGGGTAAGTGACTAGGCAACAGGATAGGTCTAAATGCATATTCCCATGGAACTGAGATCAAATTATTGGCATGCATATACAGTTGGGATGTTTTAGCGCTAAAACGAGAAGTAGGCTAGTATTATCCACGATTGACAGATGGCGTATTTTGAAATGAGGTATGCCCAATTTAGTGTTTGAGGGTTTTAAAATGAGAAACATTTATTGAGACAATATGTGTGGGCGACATTGCATTTGAAGGATGCATTTTATGCATTTTCTAAAATGACAATAGGCTACTTCTGTCGGTACAAACTTTGATTGAGAAATTATTTTTAAAATTTTGGGCGCTCCGGGCACCAAACAAAACAGCACTACACCACTGCAGCTAACTGAACTTCCTGTGCTTAGTTTATTAGGCTTCGAGCCCCCCAGAACAACGAATGATTGATTCAATGACTGTTGCAGGTGTGCTGGCTGGGTTATGGTGAATCAATGACAGGTAGGTGGATGGATAGATTGATGTTTTTCTCTTCTTCTTTCTCCTGCTCAGTGGGTTTGCTAGGCCTACTGAAGTGGAGGACTCGTCCTGAGCTCCTCAAAGAAAACCTGGAGAAACTCAAGATCATCGACGGAGAGCAGGTTGTCAAGGTGTGTGTCGTTCGTGTGTGTTATTTGTGTATGTGTGTGTTTGTGTGTGTGTGTGTGTCATCTTATGGACTCGTCTCCCCTCCCTGTGCAGTTTCTCCAGGACACTCTGGATGCTCTGTTCACCATCATGATGGAACACTCCCAGACTGACGACTATGACATCCTAGTGTTCGATGCCCTGGTGAGTGTGTGGGGTGTGTGTGTGTTCTTGTTTCTGTCTGGTATTCTCTGTCACTCTTGTACCTGTTCTTTTCTCTGTCTGTCAGTCTGTCAGTCTGTCCTTATGGCTCTGTCATTCTCCTTCTGAATAAACATGTCTTCCTGCTTGTCTGTGTGTCATTTTGCCAGTGAGGCACATCTCTCTCACCTTATCAATCTCTCTCTCTCTCTCTCTCTCTCTCTCTCTCTCTCTCTCTCTCTCTCTCTCAGATCTACATCATTGGTCTGATAGCAGACAGGAAGTTCCAGCATTTTAACACGGTGTTGGAAGCCTACATTAAACAGCACTTCAGCGCCACGCTGGCCTACAAGTCAGTACTACTTCCTGTGTCCAACCCCTCCTCTTCCTGTCCGCCAGTCTCACTGTCTCTCAGAGGCAGCCTCAGGAGTGTCTGAACTCCTCTTTCACATTGATAGTCAGACTGGCGGTAAAGCA
Organism: Salvelinus fontinalis; assembly: GCF_029448725.1. Taxonomy (NCBI): domain Eukaryota; kingdom Metazoa; phylum Chordata; class Actinopteri; order Salmoniformes; family Salmonidae; genus Salvelinus; species Salvelinus fontinalis. The sequence goes on from NC_074670.1 coordinate 47,275,570, forward strand.
GCAAGGCCTATCGATAATGACTCATCATGCCACACTCATAGTGACATTTCCACAGGAGATGACGTACACATTGATTTTCCACTGTTGAGTGACAGTGCATTAATCGTGTGTCATTGTGAATGCTGTGTGCCTGTAGGTCATTAAGTAAGTAGCCAGAACGGCTCATAGGACCTGTGCCTGTAGGTTTGCAGTAGAAGTCAATGGACGGATAAGCCAGGATAAGGTGGATTACTAGACTGTGGTACTTTACTCAAGGCTGGCCAGAATACTTATACTTGGCTCACTGAGTCTTAACTCCAAAACCCCCGGGTTTACCTTCGCCTCTGCTACTCAATTCGATTTCAATTGCTTCATTGACACGACGTAACAATGTACACATTGCCAAAGCAATATGTACTCCCTCTATCTCATTTTCACTTTATCCCTCTCTCGTTCCCTCATGACGTCTCTCCCTGTCGCTCTCAAAATCACACACTCCACCTCTCCCTCTCCTCTCTGTTTCTCTCCATACTCTCAATCTCTCTCTCCCCGCCCTCGTCCCTCGCCCCCCCCCATCTCGCTCTCCAATCTGTGTTAAAACTGAGGATTCTCCCTCCTTTTTATTTAACCTTTATCTGTCCAGGTGGGTCTCATTAAGATACAATCGTTTTTTTCGAGAGAGACCTGGTCCAACCAAGACTGCAGCAGGGGGGGAACAATGTTTCAGACAAATATCAGACGCACTGTAACAACTTACAGACAGAGACACACCATACAAAAAAATCTATAGTGTATGTTTTGACATAGAGACACACACAATTCAATTACAAAAAACATCCAAGCGTCATAGATAGAGAAACGTCTAGCATATATACAACCGCGTCAAGTCCTAATGACAATCGCATTCCTCAGTAACATGTGAGTCAACCAAACTTTTAAACAACACCCTGGTGTTTCCAGCTGGTCTGGAGAGAATTCCAAGACCACGGAGCGGAGTAGCTAAAACACTTTTTTTGCCATGATCTGATTTTAGGAACCGTTAAATGTCAGTAAGAGTGAGACCGTGACTGCTATTTCTTTTTAAGACCCTATCAAAGAAGAACAGAGATAAATCTGCAGTTTTCCCAAAATGGCCTAATAGATCTTAGTAGACCAACGTTTAAGCCTACGTAGAGTCAACGAAGACCAGCCAACAGCACTTTAGAGATCACAGTGGTGTGTCAGACGCTTTTGGTTGGTAATAAACCTAAGAGCTGCATGATACACGGAATCAAGTGCCTTCAGGGATGTGCTTGGGGTCTGCATATAAATGACATCACTGTAGTCCAAGACAGACAGGAATGTACTGCATACCAGCTCTTTTCTGGCCTCAGAGGAAAAACAAGCCTTATGCCGGGAATATAAACGTATTCTTAACTTGATCTTCTTTACCAGGCTCTCAACATGATTAGTGAAGCTCAGCTTCTCACCCACCCAAACTCCCAGATATTTGTACGTCTTTGACTTGCTCTATGGAATTTCCTTCCAAGGTAGTAATGACATGGTTTACCAACAAGCTCTCGCAGTCTCACGTCAGAATTAGACATTCGGTCATGTTTCTCAATCGTCAAATTTCGAAGTGGTTCCAAACATCAAGTGGTTTAAGGTTAGGTTTAGGCATTAACCCCGAATTTGTAAGGGTTAAGGTTTGGGATAAGGCTTCAAACAAACATCTCAAAAACAACTTTCTATTGCTGGATTCGAACATGCAACCCTTGGCACCAGAGGCAGACATGAGACTGTCAGAGTTTGTTTGGAAAACCATGTCACTACAACCTACTTGAAGGTAACACTGCTCACTGTTGTCCCTAGTGGTCGGTTTCCGCGTCATCACCCGACGTCCTGAGACATGGATGGACATGGAATTCTGACTTTATGACAGGTGACCTGCCTGGGTTTTCAGAGTGTTTAGCGTTGGAAAATACCATTTATTTTGTTTTAGAGGGATTCAGAACAAGCCGTACAGATTCTGGTCAATGACGTTAAAAGCTGTTTTGAGCTTTTTCAAAAGCCAAAGTCAAACTGCTGCTGCTTGAGTAGAGAACAGTGCCATCCTCGTAATAATTTACATCAGCTGGTTCAATATGTCTCCCTAAGGGGTCAAAACAGAAGCTTAACCAGTGCTTGCCATGCCGTTATATAAAACTCTGTTGTCTAAATACCAGGCCACCCAATGTCATCCTCAGATTATTTTACACTTATGGACTTTTTTAGTCTTTATCCTGCTGGAAAAAAAAAACGTTATAAAAGGACTGTTATTGTTTAAGAGGCTTTGATTGTTTTTAATCCAGTTAGCCGACAAGCCCATGCACATTTTTTGGGAACACTATGGGACATAAGCCTCGTCCTCTGGGCCCAGTGTGCTGTGGTGTGTTTGTGTTATGAACATTTTAATTAACACTTTGAAATTAAGATTTGTCTCCTCTTTTTTTTCTCCCCCCCCCCCCTCCCACCCCTCCCCCTCTCAGGAAGTTGATGTCGGTGTTGAAGAGGTATCTGGATGTGTCCAGTCGAGGGGAGCAGTGTGAAAACTACCTCCGCACCCTCAAAGCCCTGGAGTACATCTTCAAATTCATCGTTCGCTCACGCATGCTCTACTCCCAGTGAGTCTGCGTGTGTGTTTGTGTGTGTGTGTGTGTGTACGTGTGTGTGTGAGTGTAATCTAACTCTTAAAAGCATGCACACAGTCCACACACGCACACGCACAACACACACAAGGCACAAGACACATACACACATGGACACTCTTGTTGACGCTCTTGTACATTACCTCGCTAATTCCCAAAGACAGCTTGATCTGAAAGACGCTGATTGCAGCACTAATGTTGCTCACAAGCGTTGATGATGAAGTGGCGTTCTCAATGAACGCTAATGACAAAATGGACCCAGTGCCGAACGAGCAGCTGCGATAGAGAGACGCTGCCGCACAGAGACGTACGATACGTCAACTCTTCTGAAGGCTGCTCCATGTGATAATCATAAACAACATTAATTAATAACATCACATCATTTGATCCTGACAGACTAGTGGCAGAACACAGGCTCTAAGGGCTTGGGCTGTGTTGCTTGTTTCGGGTGGTGTGTGGTTATCTGTTGGCCTGTCAAATTGTCTCAGAAACCATATGCAATGCATATGTATTCCTCACTGCTCTCCCTGGAGGGACGCTAGAACGATGGATTGCTCCAGTTCTTCACTCTCAGGTCTGCCAAACTACTTCAAAGAAAGTTGAAACTTTCTGAATTTCAAGTCTACGTAACTCTTCTCATATGGGTAGCCTAGCCAGATACTCAGTATTCAAGAGCAGCGGATGCAGTACTGTCCTGCAGTAGCTTCATCTGTAGTACCGTTCATATCCTACACTCATCAATGATTTATCAGTTTGAATCTGAAGTTTCTCAAGTCCCTAGTTCAGATAGTTCAGATTTCTATAAGTAGAGAATGTATTAGATGTCTCTCTCTCTCTCTCTGGCCTATCCCTTCTTTCTTTAAACCTTGCTGTTAACCTTTCTTTCCCTTCTCTAACTTTCCACCGGCCTCAGTCACACCTCTTATTTATCCCTCATTGTTAATCTTACCGCCTCTTTCTTAGCTATCCATCTCCCTCTGGCCTCTACTCCCTCTCTCCCTCCCTCCATCTCTCCTCGTCTCCTGTCCATCTGGTGTGAGTAGCGCATTCATTTTGTTGTGTCATGGTGGTGAATGGTGCATGGGTAGCAGTAGAGTTGCAGTAGCTATCAGTGTGAGGGTCAACTCCTGGTCCCAGGCTGTTCTCTGATAGGGTCCACTGGGCTTTAGGCCCAGGATTATGAGGCCTACTCTACTGTACACTCCACTCTACCGCTATTCTACAGGAGCCTGCATGGATCAAAGGGTGCAGAGATCCAGACAGGAACATGCCACTGGGTTCAGAGATATCTGTTGCGTACATGTACGTTGTGTCGTTGGGATAGGGTTAGCACCGGATTGCAGTGTGTGTACCCTGTATCCGTCTGTCGTGATTTTCTGTGGTGGAGTCTCAAATATATACTGTTTATAGTATGTGTTTGTATGTGAATGCGTGCGTAGCTACAGTGGCTTGTGAAAGTATTCACCCCCTTTGGCATTTTTCCTGGTTTGTTGCTTTACAACCTGGAATTAAAATAGATTTTTTTTGGGGGGGGGGGTTGTATCATTTGATTTACACAACATGCCTACAGCTTTGAAGATGCAAGGTATTTTTTAATTGTGAAACAAACAAGAAATAAGACAAACTGAACTATTCACCCCTCCTCCCCCAACAATTACAGCTGCAATTCTCTTGGGGTATGTGTCTATAAGCTTGGCACATCTAGCCACTGGGTTTTTTGCCCATTCTTCAAGGCATAACTGCTCCAGCTCCTTCAAGTTGGATGGGTTCCGATGGTGTACAGCAATCTTTAAGACATACCACAGATTCTCAATTGGATTGAGTTATGGGCTTTGACTAGGCCATTCCTGTCACGTTCGTCAAAGAGAGGAGACCAAGGCGCAGCGTGATGTGAATACATTATTTTTTAATTAACGAATGAAACACTAAACAAACTAACAAAACAAAACGAACGTGACGCTATAAATAACTGAGTGCTGACATGCAACTACACAGACAACTACCCACAAATACAGGTGGGAAAAGGAAACCTAAGTATGGTTCTCAATCAGAGACAACGATAGACAGCTGCCTCTGATTGAGAACCACACCCGGCCAAACACACAGAAATACAAATCATAGAAAAAGGAACATAGAATGCCCACCCACATCACACCCTGACCAAACCAAAGAGAGACATAAAAAGCTCTCTACGGTCAGGGCGTGACAATTCCAAGACATTTAAATGTCTCCCCTTAAACCACTCAAGTGTTGCTTTAGCAGTATGCTTAGGGTCATTGTCCTGCTGGAAGGTGAACCTCTGTCCCAGTCTGATGAGAGGTGTTGGGTTTGCGCCAGACATAGCGTTTTCCTTGATGGCCAAAAAGCTAAATTTTAGTCTCATCTGGCCAGAGAACCTTCTTCCATATGTTTGGGGAGTCTCCCACATGCCCTTTGGCGAACACCAAACATGTTTGCTTATTTTTTTTCTGGCCACTCTTCCGTAAAGCAGATACTCCAATCTCCGCTGTGGAGTTTTGCAGCTCTTTCAGGGTTATCTTTGGTCTCTTTGTTGCCTCTCTGATTAATGCCCTCCTTGCCCGGTCTGTGAGTTTCGGTGGGCAGCTGTCTCTTGGCAGGTTTGTTGTGGTGCCATATTCTTTCCATTTTTTAATAATGGATTTAATGGTGCCCCGTGGGATGTTCAAAGTTTCTGATATTTTTTTATAACCCAACCCTGATCTGTACTTCTCCACAACTTTGTCCCTGACCTGTTTGGAGAGCTTCTTGGTCTTCATGGGGCCGCTTGCTTGGTGGTGCCTCTTGCTTAGTGGTGTTGCAGACTCTGGGGCCTTTCAGAACAGGCATATATATACTGAGATCCTGTGACAGATCATGTGACACTTAGATTGCACACAGGTGGACTTTATTTAACTAATAATGTGAATTCTGAATGTAATTAGTTGAACCAGATCTTATTTAGGGGCTTATAGCAAAGGGGGTGAATATGTATGCACGCACCACTTTTCGTATTTAAATTTTACATTTTAATATACATTTTTTTTCATTTCACTTCACCAATTTGGACTATTTTGTGTATGTCCATTACATGAAATCCAAATAAAAATCTATTTAAAATCTGTTTGGGATAGTTGTCCCACTAGCGACAACTTCCGGTGAAACTGGAGGGCGCACAATTCAAATAAATAATCATAAAAATTATGGATATTAAACATTTAGGTACATATAAGTGTCTTATATCGGTTGAAAGCTTAAATTCTTGTTAATCTAACTGCCCTGTCCGGTTTACAGTAGCTATTACAGCGAAAACATACCATGCGATTGTTTGAGGACGGCGCCCCACGTCAAAATATTTTTCCACCAGCCCAGGTTTCATACATTCACAAATAGCGATTTAAATATTCACTTACTTTTTGAAAATCTTACTCTGGTTTGTCATCCAAAGGGTCCCAGCTATAACATGTAGTGTCGATTTGTTAGATAAAATAATGTTTCTATTTACTCCTCGGATACCCTGAAATGTAATCAAACTATAATATTTCTTACTGAAAGAAGTATGTTCAATAGGAAACCGATTTTAGCAAGTGCGCCTTGTCTTCATGGCGCGCGCAAACACGAATTTCCAAGACTGTCCCTGTACTAAAACTGATATTTCTTCTTAATTTTTTGAAGTTACAAGCCTGAAACATTGAACATAGACTGCTGACACCCTGTGGAAGCTATAGGAATTACATCCAGGGAGCTAATTGTCAATATGACCTTTTACTTGCCATTCTAAGAGGATAGTCTCTCTCTCCCCCAAAAAATAGGTTGGTTTTTCTTTGAATTTTCTCCTACCATATCTATTGTGTTATATTCTCCTACATTATTTTAACATTTCTACAAACTTCAAAGTGTTTTCTTTCCACTGTTACCAATTATATGCATATCCTGGCTTCAGGGCCTGAGCAACAGGCAGTTTACTTTGGGCACATCATTCAGGCGGGAAATGGAGAAAAAAGGGGCATAGCCCTAAGAAGTTTTAATTAAATTACAGGTTGCAATGCAACAAAATAGGGAAAACGGCAAATGGGATGAATACTTTTGCAAGGCACTGTATGTCCACTGTTTGTGTGTTTGCGTTTGCGTGTGTGTGTGTGTGTCTGTGTGTGTGTGCACTCAGTCACACAGGGGGATTATGGAAGACAATGCTTTAGTAATCACAACGCCGCCCGGTGCTCTCAGAGTCCTGTGGTAATAACCCTGTGTGTCACAGTCTAAGCCAGGGTTCACCATCTGGTGGCTCGAGGGCCATATTCGGCCCTCTGGTTATTTAATTTGACCACACAAGTAAAAAACAAAAAAAAAACAGAAGCAAAATGTCTCAAAGTGATTTTAATTTTGGAAATCTGTTCTAAAGTATTCCTGTGAATAATAGAGAGATACAGTGCCTTCAGAAAGTCTTCATACCCCTTGACTTATGCCACATTTTTTGGTGTTACAGTCTGAATTAAAAAAAAAAGGATTAAATAGTTTTTTTCTACACACAATGCCTCATAATGACAAAGTGAAAACATGTCTTTATACATTTTTGCCAATTTATTAAAAATAAAAAAACAGAAATACCTTTATTTATATTCAGACCATTTGCTATGAGACTCGAAATTGAGCTCATGTGCATCCTGTTTCCATTGATCATCCTTGACATGTTTCTACAACTTGATTGGAGTGCACCTGTGGTAAATTCAATTGATTGGGCATTATTTGGAAAGGCACACGCCTGTATATATAAGGTCCCACAGTTGACACTGCATGTCAGAGTAAAAAACCAAGCCATGAGGTCGAAGGAATTGTCCTTAGAGTTCCGAGACAGGATTGTGTCGAGGCACTGATCTGGGGAAGGGTACCAAAAAAGGTCTGTAGCATTGGAGGTCCCCAAGAACACAGTGGCCTCCATCATTCTCATTTGGAAGCACCAAGACTCTTCCTAGAGCTGAGCGTCCGGCCAAACTGAACAATTGGGGGAGAAGGGCCTGACCAAGAACCCGTTGTTCACTTTGAAAGAGCTCCAGAGTTCCTCTCTGGAGATGGGAGAACCTTCCAGAAGGATAACCATATCTGCAGCACTCTACCAATCAGGCCTTTATGTTAAAGTGGCCAGACAGAAGCCAATCCTCAGTAAAAGGCACATGACAGCCCGCTTCGAGTTTGCTGAAAGGCACCTAAAGGACTCTCAGACCATGAGAAACAAGATTCTCTGGTCTGATGACACCAAGATGGAACTCTTTGGCCTGAATGCCAAGTGTCACCACTGGAGGAAACCTGGCACCATCCCTATGGTGAAGCATGGTGGTGGAATTATTATTCTGTAGGATTGTTTTTCAGCGGCAGGGACTCGGAGACTAGTCAGGATTGAGGGAAATATGAACAGAGAAAGTACAAAGCGATCCTTGATGAAAACCTGCTCCAGAGCGCTCAGGACCTCAGACTGGGGCAAAAGTTCACCTTCCAACAGGACAACGACCCTAAGCACACAGCCAAGACAATGCAGGAGTGGCTTCGGGACAAGTCACTGAATGTCCTTGAGTGGTCCAACCAGAGCCCGGACTTGAACCCGATCGAACATCTCTGGAGAGACCTGAAAATAGCTGTGGAGCGACGCTCCCCACCCAACCTGATAAAGCTTGAGAGGATCTGCAGAGAAGAACGGGAGAAACTCCCCAAATACAGGTGTGCCAAGCTTGTAGCGTCATACCCAAGAAGACTTGAGGCTGTAATCACTGCCAAAGGTACTTCAACAAAGTACTGAGTAAAGGGTCTGAATACTTATGTAAATGTTTTTTTATTTTTAATGCATTTACTAAAATGTCTAAAACCCTGTTTTTGCTTTGTCATTATGGGCTATTATGTATAGATTGATGAAGATGAAGACATTTTAGAATAAGGCTGTAATGTGGAAAAAGACAAAGGGGTCTGAATACTTCCTGAATTCACTGTATAACGAAGTCCGTCCATTGAAATAAATAAATTAGGGCCTAATATATGGAATACAGATATGCATCTGTTGGTCATGGATACCATAAAAAAAGGTAGGAGCGTGGATCAGAAAACCAGTCAGTATCTTGTGTGACCACCATTTGCCTCATGCAGCGCGACACATCTCCTTTGCATAGAGTCGATTAGGCTGTTGATTGTGGAATGTTGTCCTACTCTTCAATGGCTGTGCAAAGTTACTGGATATTGGCAGGAACTGGAACACGCTGTCGTACACGTCGATCCAGAGTATCCCAAATTTGCTCAATGGGTAACATGTCTGTTGAGTATGTAGGCAACTTTTCAGCTTTCAGGAATTGTGTACATATCCTTGTGACATTGAGCTGTGCATTATTGTGCTGAAACATGAGTTGATGGCGTCTGATGAATGGCACGACAATGGGCCTCGCGATCTCATCGCGGTATCTCTGTGCATATAAATTGCCATCGATAAAATGCAATTGTGTTCGTTGTCCGTAGCCTATGCCTGCCCATACCATAACCCCACCGCTACCATACACGCTGTCTGCCATCTGCCCGATACAGTTGAAAACAGGATTAATCCGTGAAGAGCACACTTTTCCAGCATGCCAGTGGCCATCAAAAGTGAGCATTTGCGGTCAGGTTAAGACCTTGGTTATGACAACAAACACGCAGATGAGCTTCCCTGAGACGGTTTCTGACAGTTTGTGCAGAAACTCTGATTGTGCAAACCCACAGTTTCATCAGCTGTCTGGGTGGCTGGTCTCAGACTATCCCGCAGGTAAAGATGCCGGATGTGGATGTCCTGGGCTGGCGTGGTTATACGTGGTCTGCGGTTGTGAGGCTGGTTGGACTAATACAACGTTGGTGGCGGCTTATGGTAGAGAAGTAACATTCAATTCTCTGGCAACAGCTCTAGTGGACATTCCTGCAGGCAGCATGCCAATTGCACGCTCTCTCAAAACTTGAGAGAGTTTTGTCACACAACACAACACAATCTGTGGCATTGTGTTGTGTGACAAAACTGCACATCTTGCCTTTTTATTTTCCTCAGCACAAGGTGAACCTGTGTAATGATCATGCTGTTTAATCAGCTTCTTGATATACCACACCTGTCAGGTGGATGTATTGTCTTGGCATAGGAGAAATGCTCACTAACAGGGATTGGATGTGAACAAATTTGTGCACAACATTTGAGAGAACAAGCTTCTTGTGCATATGGAACATTTCTGCGATCTTTTACTTCAGCTAATGAAACATGGGACCAACACTTTACATGTTGCTTTTACATTTTTGTTCAGTATACCTCCATACAGACTGAGTGTAAAGAAACTTTAGGAACACCTGCTCTTTCTGTGACATAGACTGACCAGGTGAATCCAGGTGAAAGCTGTGATCCCTTATTGATGTCACCTGTTAAATTCACTTCAGTCAGTGTAAATGAAGGGGAGGAGACAGGTAAAATAAGTCATTTTAAGCCTTGAGACAATTGAGACATGGATTGTGATCCCAATAAGTAATAGATTTTTTTGCCAGTACAGAGGGATAGGGTAACGAGTGAGTTATGCTTCAGTAAGGTTGTCTTCTTAACGTTCATAGCTATGCTTATCAACTGTACCATAGAAATGGAAAGTATATCACAGAAAATAGATGTCGTGGTGGCAGCTGCAGAGAAATAGTTGGGTATACGAGATTTGACTTGTAGAGTCAAAATGATTTGATGAGTTACAGGGTGTGTTGAGGGGGTGGTGTCCCGTCCTCCCAGGCTGTTGGCATGGGCAGGAGCAGATAGGTCTCCCGAGTGGCACAGCGGTCTAAGGCACTGCATCTCAGCGCTAGAGGCATCACTACAGACACCCTGGTTTGAATCCAGGCTGTATCACAACCGGCCGTGATTGGGAGTCCCATAGGGCGGCGCACAATTGGCCCAGCGTCATCCGGTTTTGGCCAGCGTAGGCCCTCATTGTAAATAAGAGTTTGTTCTTAACTGACTTTCCTAGTTAAATAATGGGGTAGTGGATTTTTAATGAGTGTAGGTGGCAACAGCATAGATGTACCTGGGTGTATGAGATTTTACTGCATTTTACTGATTTTTAAGAGTTAATTGGGTGGTGATTTATATTTTCATGAAATAGTGGTGTGTAGGTGTAGAGTTAGTTGGTGATGTTATTCTTTTCTTTAAGGAACGGGAATAATGAAGATCATTTAATGGCCGGGTCACACTTTAGTACAATAGGTGGCGGTGTATGCACCTTTAAGTTGGATGCGATTTTCCAACCCAAACCCAAAGAACACGAAGAAGAAGAAGACATGGATTGTGTATGTGTGCCATTTAGATGGTGAATGGGCAAGACAACATTTGTAAGTGGGTTTTTCATGCTCAACAGTTTCCTGTGTGTACCAAGAATGCTCCACAACCAGTGGTGTAAAGTACTTAAGTAAAAATACTTTGAAGTATTAAGTCGTTTTTTGGGGGCTATCTGTACTTTACTTTTACTCCACTACTTTCCTAAAGAAAATTCTATACTTTTTACTCCGTACATTTTCCCTGACACTCAAAAGTACTCGCTACATTTTGAGTGCTTAGCAGAACAGAAACATTTTCCAATTTACACACTTATCAAGAGAACATCCCTGGTCATCCCTACTGCCTCTGATCTGGCAGACTCACTAAACATAAATGCTTCCTTTGTAAATTAGGTCTGAGTGTTGAAATGTGTCCCTGGCTATCCGTAAAATAATAACATAAGACAATTGTGCCGTCTGGTTTGCTTAATATGAGGAATGCGAAATGATCTCTACTTTTGGAGTCAACATTGACCAGCATCCCTGTGGAATGCTTTTGACACCTTGTTGGGTCAGAGTCCCCGCCCTGACAAATTGAGGTTGTTTGAGGGGAAAAAGGGGTGCAACTCAATATTAAGAAGTTGTTCCTAATGTTTTGCGCATTCAGTGTATAGATCCATACATTTTCTAAACTGGTACTGGGCTACCTTTAGCTGAGTCCTTTGAGGCTTGTGGGCATCCTAGAGCAAAACAACCGACATGTACAGTACCAGTCAAAGGTTTGGACACACCTACTCATTCAAGGGTTTTTCTTTATTTTTACTATTTGCTACATTGCAGAATAATAGTGAAGACAAACACTATGAAATAACACATATGGAATCATGTAGTAACCAAAAAAGTGTTAAACAAATCAAAATGTATTTTATATTTTAGATTCTTCAACGAAGCCACCCTTTGCCTTGATGACAGCTTTGCACACTCTTGGCATTCTCTCAACCAGCTTCATGAGGTAGTCACCTGGAATGCTTTTCCAACAGTCTTGAAGGAGTTCCCACATATGCTGAGCACTTGTTGGCTGCTTTTCCTTTACTCTACGGTCCAACTCATCCCAAACCATCTCAATTGGGTTGAGTTTCGGTGATTGTGGAGGCCAGGCCATCTGATGCAGCACTCCATCACTCTCCTTTTTGGTCAAATAGCCCTAACACAGCCTGTAGGTGTGTTTTGGGTCATTGTCCTGTTGAAAAACAAATGATAATCCCACGAAGCGCTAACCAGATGAGGCTTATTGCTGCAGAATGCTGTGTTAGCCATGCTGGTTAAGTAACGCCTTGAATTCTAAATAAATCACAGACAGTGTCACCAGCAAAGCACCCCCACACCATCACACCTCCTCCTCCATGCTTCACGGTGGGAATCACTCATGCAGAGATCATCCGTTCACCTACTCTGCTTCTCACAAAGTCACGCGGTTGGAACCAAAAATCAAAAATTTGGACTCCACCGGTCTAATGCACATTGCTCAGGTTTCTTGGCCCAAGCAAGTCTCTTCTTATTACTGGTGTCCTTTAGTAGTGGCTTCTTTGCAGCAATTCGACCACGATCGCCTGATTCACACAGTCTCATCTGAACAGTTGATGTTGAGATGTCTGTTACTTGAGCTCTGTGAAGCATTTATTTGGGCTGCAATCTGGGGTGCAGTTAATTACCGATTTCTGAGGCTGGTAACTCTAATGAATTTATCCACTGCAGAGGTAACTCTGGATCTTCCTTTCCTGTGGCGGTCTTCATCAGAGCCAGTTTCATCATAGCGCTTGATGGTTTTTACGACTGCACTTGAAGAAACTTTCAAAATTCTTGAAATGATCTGGATTGTCTTAAAGTAATGACGGACTGTCGTTACTACATGATTACATATGTGTTATTTCATCGTTTTGATGCCTTTGCTATTTTTCTACAGTGTAGAAAATAGTACAAATAAAGAAAAACCCTAGAATGAGTAGGTGTGTCTAAGCTTTAACTGTATGTGTTCGTCCGAGTCTCACCTTTCCATATTGGTGTGTAGCCCAAGCTGTTTGGACGATTCAGACGTTTTCGGGATGTCTCAGGGTCTGGCAAACACCGCTGTAGCTCGGTCCACCTTCCACCGCAGATGCGGAAGGCCGCCATTTGCAGATGTGTTGGATTGAGACGCAGTTCATGCAAAACAGATTGTTTGAGTTTAAACAGACAGATTTTGATGGGGATTTTTCTATCATGCTAATTAGATTTCCGCTGAGGGTGCAGACATCAACTCTATTATTGCCCACAGAGTGAGTCCATGCAACTTATCATGTGACTTGCTAAGCAAATGTTTGCTCCTGAACTTATTTAGGCTTGTCATAACAAAGGGGTTGAATACTTATTGACTCAGGGCATTTCAGCTTTTCATATGTAATTATTTTGGGCTCTTGAGTGGCGCAGCGGTCTTAGGCACTGCATCTCAGTACTAGAGGCATCACTACAGGAATCTACTTCGATTCCAGGCTGTATCACAACCGGCCGTGATTGGGAGTCCCATAAGACAGCGCACAATTGGCCCAGCGTCGTCCTGGGTAGGCCGGCTTGTAAATAAGAATTTGTTGTTAACTGACTTGGCTAGTTAAATAAAGGTTAAATTAAAATAATTTGTAAACATTTCTAAAAACATAATTACACTTTGAAATTGAGGTACTGTGTGTAGGCCAGTGACAAAAAATCCCTATTTAATTTTCAATTCAGGCTGTAACACAATAAAATCTCTAAAATCTCAAGAGGTGTGAATGCTTTCAGAAGGTACTGTATATCATACAGAAATGTAAGCAAGGTTTGAAATGGTTATGTTTTAGTCAAAATATTTGATCTGTTTGGGCTTCATGCGGTCAATTTGCAGTGTACAAATTAGTTGTAATTATGTTCCGGCCCCCAGACCTTCCGCTCAAGAAAAAAAATTGTCCCGTGGCTGAATATAGTTGATGATCGCTGCTGTAATCCCCCCCCAGCACCCACGACCCGTGCTGTAATTAACATTTACCACATAATTACAGTGAGACAGGAGGAGATGTAGGAAGGAAGAGGGATGGAGAGCAGGGGAGGAGGAGCGAGACGAAAGGAGAGTAATGAGAAGCCATTAGTTACAACGGTAGGGATAGATACAGCAGTTTAACAAAGAATAGAAAGGGAGGAGTAGACAACTTTAGGGATTGTGATGTTTTGTTGGGGATACAAGGTGAAACAAGATACAAAATGAAACACGTGGCATAGCTTTGTATTCAGAGATGGTATTCTACCATCAGTATCTGGTAGAGGTTGTGTACTGTAAAGTCTCCTCTGTCTAGTTTGACGTAGCCTCCATGTGACCTAGCCCCCTTACTCCCGCCGTTTCCCCCAACAACAGGCAACTAGAACTACTTAAGTCCTTTAAAAGTATTCGTTACCCCAGAAAAGAAAGAAAAAGGAGCACTCGTGTCTGTATAAATCTGGGTAAATTTTAGGGACTAACAAAGCAGGCTTACGTAGTAAGGCTAAAGCGCGTTTTCGGTACACCTTCACTTGTTGGAGACATTGTTGGAGACAACACCTTCACCTGTTGGAGACATTAACTGGGCCCCCTCTCGTCCTCTTTCCTCCCCTTTTCATACCCCTCTGCCTCCCTCTCTCCAGGCTGTATGAAGGGAGGGAGCAGAAAGAGTTTGAGGAGTCTCTTCGGAGACTCTTTGAGTCCATCAACAAACTAATGAGGAGTGACCACGACACAACAGTCTTACTGCAGGTAAACACTCCAACTTCTCTTACCTCTCTCCTCCTCATCTCCCCTCTCCTAATGCTCTACAGCACATGTCTCTGTCTTTCCATCTTCTTTTTTTTATCTTGCTCATTTATTGATATGACCTCATTTGTCCTGATTTCAGGTTTTATGATTCTTTCCCATCCATCTGCATGTCTCGCTCTCTCTCTCCCTCTCTGCCTCTCTCTCTCTGTCTGTCGCTCTCTCTCTCCCTCTCTGCCTCTCTCTCTCTGTCTGTCTCTCTCTGTCTCTCTCTCCAGGTGGCTGCTCTGAAGTACCTACCCACAGTCTTGCAGGATGTGGAAACAGTGTTTGACGCCAAACTCCTGAGGTGAGTGCTATCCTCCACCGCCTCCACAGGAATAGTAAATAGAACCGCTGTCAACATCGCTCAGAGGCTTCCCAGGGTGCAACGTGAAGTGACGTGTCTCTCACCTGAGTCACCTGTACCTAACGTCCCCTAACTTCCCCTCTGACCCCCTGTCCCTCTGGCTGATAACTGTCTCATAACGTTGTCTCCACAAAAACCCAACAAAACAAAACCGTCTAAAACACTGTCTCCGTCTCCCAGCCCTCTACCAAGGTCACAACCTTATTCCCCAGCTCTCTTTAACTCACAGTGACTCGTCACATCTTCCATTAACCTTTCATGAACCCCTCAAAGACAGACAGCCTTGCCTTTACAGTACCCATAATGAACATAGATGTGATTCTACCACATCCCCAGACCTTTTAGCTTTATAATCGAATGGGTCTAGAGTCTCCTTATGGCAGACAGACGTTTGGTTCCAGCAAACCACAACGTCTTTATTTCAGGCCCGACCTTCCCGTGACCTGTGTCTGAGACTCTGAGGTGAGTGTGTGTGTGTGTGTGTGTGTGTGTGTGTGTGTGTGTGTGTGTGTGTGGGTGAGTGTTTTTTCTGGGTGTGTGGAACTCTGTTCAGACAGTCCAAACCTGTCTGGTCTGTTGTATCTCTAGAGTGGTTGTGTGTCAACACGATGTCATGGAGGTGTTACCTAAAACACCTGGCCACCTGCACCAGAATGATATTGGCTAGAGCAGACCAAACACATACGCACCAACAGTCAAGGTGATGTACTGTAGACTCAACGACCCCCAAACAATAACACGGGCGAAGAAATAATCTTAACAGTGACTGTAGGAAGAAATGCCCTAAAGATTTGAATGGTGATATTTTCAACTGTTATGAGGTTGCCCATGTCGATATTTCAACGCTTTATTGCAGTGCTCTGGGTCCTTATGGGAGAGCCATAACTTTGGTTTAATAAATGAACACAAACGCCTCAGGAAATCCGCGCCTAGGAGGGTTGGGACGCGGGCCTCTGTAGGACAGACAGCCTTATATAACACAATAGCATGATTTTTCAATTTGTAATACGATTGAAATTAGAGAGCCTAATTAGCACGCGGATGCACCACGGATCAGCTCTCTCTCTACTGTCTGGAAAAAAAGAAAAGTGGTTGGCATTATCATTTGATTTGTTGTTCATCGAGCTAATGAAAGTACTGTGTCAACCACATTAATACACCTATCTGCAGAATGGATGCCCCCATGCTCAATCTCCCTAAGAAGCTGCCGAGGCTTTGTAGCTGGCTCATTTAATTCTTATTTGATTGGATTCTGGGCTGAGGGTGACAGCACCTTGTCTCGTCATTAGTGTCCGTCGCTAGTTCGCTAGTTTGGCTCATCTGTTTTCACAAGGCCTAGCTGGCGGGGTGTTCTTAATGTTTTGTACACTCAGTCAGTGGTGGAAAAAGTACCCAAAAGTAAAGATACCTTAATAGAGAATGACTCAAGCACAAGTGAAAGCCACCAAGTAAAATACTACTTGAGTGTAAGTCTAAATGTATTTGGTTTTAAATATGTTTAAGTATCAAAAGTAAGTGTAGTCTCTAAAATATACTTAAGTATCTAAAGTAAAAGTATAAATCGTTTCACATTCCTTATATATCGGGGCGACAGGGTAGACTAGTGGTTAGAGCGTTGGGCTAGCAACCGAAAGGTTGCAAGTTTGAATCATCGAGCTGACAAGGTAAAAATCTGTTGTTCTGCCCCTGAAGAAGGCAGTTCCACTGTTCCTAGGCTGTCATTGAACATAAGAATTTGTTCTTAACTGACTTGCCTATTTAAATAAAGGTTAAATATTAAGCAAACCAGATGGCACCATTTTCTTATTTTTAAAATGTATGGATAGCTAGGGGCACACTCCAACATTCAGACATCATTTACAAATGAATAATTTGTGTTTAGTGAGTGCCAGATCAGAGGCAGTAGGGATGACCAGGGATTTTCTCTTGATAAGTGCGTGAATTGGACCATTTTCCTGTCCTGCTAAGCATTCAAAATGTAATGAGTACTTTTGGGTGTCAGGGAAAATGTATGGAGTAAAAAGTACATAATTTTCTTTAGGAATGTAGTGAAGTAAAAGTAGTCAACAACATCAATAGTACAGTAAAGTATAGATACCCCAAAAAACGACTTAAGTAGTACATTCAAGTATTTTTACTTAAGTACTTTACACCACTAAACTAAAACTCTCTTCTCTCCCGAGACTGCTCAGGTCAGAATGGCAGTTAATGTCTGGTTCTGAATTACATGTGGAAATTCAACTGCTTCAAATATCTGATTCGATAAAAGATTGGGCACTCAGACTGATAGGTGCTTCTGTAACCCGAGTAAACACCACTCATTGCACTGGCGCCATCGTAGCCTTGACCACAACATGTGTTCACCGATATCCCCTTATTTCAATCAAATTTGTTATTTTTTTCAAGACCTGAGGCACTTTTTCAGTTACATTCCTGATGCCCAAGAAGAAGAAAAAAACACTTAGTTTCCTAGAACATATGGAAATGAAAAAGGTTTATGAATGACCTCTTGGAGGATTACTGACAAAAGGATTTGACTGTAACCCTCTGCGGGGGTTAGCCGGGAACGCCAATGGGGATAGATACCATTTAGATCACATCTGTAGTTTCTCTGCTGTGTATCTGTATCGCTTCTCTCCCGAGCCTGCTCAAGTCAGAATGGCAGTTAATGTCTAGTTCTGAATTACAATTTCAACTGCTTCAAATATCTGATTCGATAAAAGATTTAAACAAACGCGGCGGAAAAACGAGCAAAGACTATCACTCTACATGGAATTAACCCATATGCTACGTGTTTACAATTGAAATGAGAGTGTTTAATTAAAACTGTAGCTAGAGATTTTGCAATATTGCTCGTCTAGCCTTGCTGAACAATTTATCTAATCCTCCACTTCCCTGTCCTCTCTCACCCTTTCCTTTCATTTTTCTTTCACTGTCTCTCTTTCTCCATTTCTCTCTCCCTTTACCCTCTCTCCACACCCTCTCCCTTTACCCTCTCTCCACACCCCCTCCCTCTCCCTTTACCCTCTCTCCACACCCCCTCCCTCTCCCTTTACCCTCTCTCCACACCCCCTCCCTCTCCCTCTCTTCGTGCCTCCTTTCCTCTCTCCACACCCCCTCCCTCTCCCTCTCTCCATGCCTCCTTTCCTCTCCACACCCCCTCCCTCTCCCTCTCTCCGTGCCTCCTTTCCTCTCTCCACACCCCCTCCCTCTCCCTCTTCCTCTCTCCGTGCCTCCTTTCCTCTCTCCACACCCCCTCCCTCTCCCTCTTCCTCTCTCCGTGCCTCCTTTCCTCTCTCCACACCCCCTCCCTCTCCCTCGTCCTCTCTCCGTGCCTCCTTTCCTCTCTCCAGTCAGCTGCTGTATGAATTTTACACCTGTATCCCTCCTGACAAGCTGCAGAAACAGAAGGTGTCCTCCATGACCGAGATCGTCAGCAGCAAACTCTTCGAAAAACAGGGTAAGACAAACCATGCTAGACAACTGACCAATGACTGACCTCTATGTTGACTACCATAGGAGCAGCCAACCAATTGCACACCTCATCTAGAAAGAGGTTAAAACTCGGCCTATTTGGGTAGATAGAGAAGGGTCTGCCCAATATCAGATGCAAGGTCATACAACCTTGACTATTATGAGACTATCCTACATCACCATTTAAACACACTACAACCCCACTTCACTCCCTCTCATTCCCTCCTCTCAGAATCTATTATGAAGGCCTTACTGGCCTGTAGTGGTGTGATAAGTGTCCAATCGACTCCCTAAGTGCCCCCCCCAGTCAGATTGATGGAAGACTCTCGGTGCTACTGTTCTCTAATTGGCTCCTGATAAGTGGTCCGCGCTGTCGCCACAACGCCAGACACAACTGACAGATTGCTATTGTTGTCATGGCTCCCCGCTCTGCTGTTTGTTTTTAAACTGATATCTGAATGAATATGTTAGAGAGAAAGAGAGAGAGACAGATCAGAAAGAGAGAGAAAGCAGATGGAGAGAGAGAGCCCAGCAGCACCAGAAGAGGCTTGTTGGCAGTTAGACATCTACCCCCCTCCCCTTCATCCCTGTAACACCTAACACCCCCATCCTCTCTCCTCCCTGCTTCTCACTCCCTGGCCCATCTTTGTCTCCGGGTGACGGATGATGTTGTAACTGGGGTGTGTGTGTGTGTGTGTTTGTGTGTTTGTTTTGTGGTGTGTGTGTGTGTTCCGTAGCCGGTTTGCCGTTGATGATTATCGATGTTGTTTTTGCTCGACGTTGCTGTGGGTGAGTCATCAGTCAGCCGTGGCCCGTAGCTGCCTGGTATAGTGGGTGACGGGGTGAGAGGAGCGGGTAGAGTAGCGGGGAGCTTGACATGGCGCGACACGGCTCGGCCTGGACACTCCTCCCATATTGATTATTGTGCCGTTGATTAATTCCCCCGGGGCCCCGGGCACCCTGCGGCCGATGGCCAACTGTCACTGTACCCAAAGTCACCAACCACCACACGCTGCATTAATACAGGGAGAGAGGAGAGAGGGAGTGGAGGGGAGAGAGGAAGAGGTGGAGGGAGAGATGGAAGGGAGGGGAGAGGGCGGGGGAGGAAGGGCGGGAGTGAGGGTAAGGGCAATGTAGAGAGTAGGGGGAGAGATTAAGGAAAATTGTTGAGAGAGAGAGAGAGATAGGATGACAGGGATAGTGGGGCAGATAGCGTGACAGGAGAGAGCGAGAGAGAGAGATTGACCTCTGCGTTTGTTAGCTGGATAGATACACAAAGTTCATGTATATATTACCAAGCCCTGGTCATTCGTCATACCATCAGCTGACCTTTGACTCTCTCTATGCCTGTCACCCTGCATAAGAACACAATACCAAGGTTCCCTGTTTGACTGCCTTGTTTAACTGTTTATTTATGAATTCATTCCATCTCAATCCAGAGAGTCAGCCCTAAATGAGGGCTGACTCTCATTTTAATTAAGATGTATTTGGCATTGTAAATGTGGGCCTGTTTGTGGCGGGAGCATTTAGGCCAGTGAAATATGCAGGAGGGAAAATTATACATTTATGCCAGCTAATGGCTTCTGGTCTGCTATCACTGCCTCCCAATACATATTTAATCTACCTGCCTGCCTCCCACCATTCACTGGGGAGACACTGAGTGACAGGGGAGAGATGGAATAGTGTGCGTGTGGTTCTGTATGAGTGTCTGTCCGGGGGATATATTTATGTGTATGTGATTTTGCAATATGTGTGTGTTTCTTGGGCTGGTTGTCTCTGTCCTAGGGTTGATGACACACAGTTGGACCGCAGGTAACATTTGAACAGATTGGATTTTTGCCCCTCTAGATTTATTTAACGTAAATTCCATGGATTAAGGAGCCTGCAGGCCGATACTGTACACACACACATATACACACACGCACACACACACGTGTTTCATAAGGGTTAATCTGGTTCTGGTTGCCCCATAATTAAATTACATTCACGAGAAGCATTACGGCACAATCTAGCCAAATTATTCTGACGTCAGACAATCACAGTGACAGATTGAGCACATCAATACTGGATGAGATGGTAGAAAAAAAACTGACAGCTTAGGGAAAAAGACAAATGAAATAACTAGTCTGTTTTTTATTTGTTTTCCTACTCATTCCCTAAAGTAGGCCAGAGGGTTCAATCTTCTAACTCCTCTATCTCTCTCTCTATTCTCTATCCATCCATTGCCAGCCCTCTGACCCTGCGCCAATACCTATAATCAACTACGCACCATATATGTATTTTATTCACAGCACCCCACTAAACAACACACCATTTTTTTTTAAATCGCCCACTAAAGAACAAATTCCCCAAGGTGATCAACATATGGTTTACAAAATTCATCAAACACTTCCGTTTTTTTGTAATTTTAGAATAGATAATTGTATAATTCTAGCATTCACTTTTTAATCCATTTCTTAATTTCCTGCACTAATGTGTTACCATTTACACACTGTATCACGTTTCTTTTGTCTTAGTACGCCTCTGTAGCATTTTTGTTGTTTGTAATTTAGCAGACGCACTAATCCAGAGCAATTTACAGTTAGTGCATTCATCTTGAGATAGCTAGGTGGTAGAACCACATAACACAGTCATAGTAAGTACATTTTTCCTCCGTAAAGTAGCCATCAGCAAGGTCAAACCCATTGGGGTGCCAGGACAGAAAAGAGACCAGAGGTGGCAAAACGGAATGCTCGGTTTGGGGAGTAGGGTTTGAGCATAGCCTAAAGGTCGGGAGGGGCAGTTCCTCTTGCTGCTCCGTAGGCAAGTACCGTGGTCTTGTAGTGGGTGCGAGCTTCGACTGGAAGCCAGTGGACTGTGTGGAGAGGAGTGGGGTTACATGGGAGAACTTGGGAAGGTTGAACACCAGGCGGGCTGCAGCGTTCTGGGGTTTGCAGGGGTTTGATGGCACAATGGGCGAGCCCAGCCAACAACGAGTTGCCATAGTCTGGACGGGAGATTACAAGCGCCTGGATTAGGACCTGTGCCACTTCCTGTGTGAGATAGCGTCGTACTTTACCTCCAGGAGCGAGTTACTGCTTTGATGTTTGCAGAGAACAACAGGGTGTTGTCCAGGGTCACACCAAGGTTCTTTGCACTCTGGGAGGGGGACACCGTGGAGTTGTCAACAGCGATGAAGATATCTTGGAGTGGGCAGGCCTTCCCCGGAAGGAAGAGCAGCTCCATCTTGTTGAGCTTGAGGTGATGGGCTGACATCCGAGCTGAGATGTTTGCCAGGTACGCAGAGATGCCCATCACCACCTGGGTGTCAGAAGGGGGGAAGGAGAAAAGTAGTTGAGTTTCATCCACATAGCAATGATAGGAGAGACCATGTGAGGATGTGACGAAGCCAAATGACTTGGTGTATAGAGAGAAGAGGAGAGGGACTAGCACCAAGCCCTGGGGGACACTAGTAGTGAGAGTATGTGATGCAGACACAGATCCTCTCCACCTCACCTGGTAGGAGCGGCCTGCCAGGTAGGATTCAATGCAAAAGTGTGCAGAGCCTGAGGCACCCAGCCCTGAGAGGGTGGAGAGGAGGAGCTGATGATTCACAGTATTGTAGGCAGCAGATAGATCTAGGAGGATAAGAACAGAGAGAGAGTCAGCTTTGGCAGTGTGGAGAGCCTCCGTGACACAGAGAAGAGCAGTCTCGGTTGAGTGACTCGTCTTGAAGCCTGACTGGTTAGGGTCAAGAAGATAGTTCTGAGAGAGATAGCGAGAGAGTTGGTCAGAGACAGCACGCTCAAGTGTTTTGGAAAGGAAAGAAAGAAATATTTCTGGTCTGTAATTTTTCACATCAGAGGAGTTGAGTGTTGAGGAGGAAAGTGACTCTGGCCATTATGAAGTCAGAGGGGACGCAGCAGGGCGCTGGCAGTGCACCTCCTTGCACAAAGGCGGAGGTAGCGGTCCTGCTGCTGGGTTGTTGCCCTCCTACAGCCTCCTCCACGTCTCCTGATGTACTGGCCTGTCTCCTGGTAGCGCCTCCATGCTCTGGACACTACGCTGACAGACACAGCAAACCTTTTTGCCACAGCTCGCATTGATGTGCCATCCTGGATGAACTGCACTACCTGAGCCACTTGTGTGGGTTGTAGACTCCGTCTCATGCTACCACTAGAGTGAGAGCACCGCCAGCATTCAAAAGTGACCAAAACATCAGCCAGGAAGCATAGGAACTGAGAAGTGGTATGTGGTCACCACCTGCAGAATCACTCCTTTTTTGGGGGTGTCTTGCTAATTGCCTATAATTTCCACCTTTTGTCTATTCCATTTGCACAACAGCATGTGAAATTTATTGTCAATCAGTGTTGCTTCCTAAGTGGACAGTTTAATTTCACAGAAGTGTGATTGACTTGGAGTTACATTGTGTTGTTTAAGTGTTCCCTTTATTTTTTTGAGCAGTGTATATATTTTTGTTGTTGTTAATCCCTGCCCCCGTCCCCGCAAGGGGCCTTTTGCCTTTAGGTAGGCCGCCATTGCAAATAAGAATTTGTTCTTAACTGACGTGCCTAGTTAAATAAAGGTGAAATAATATACACTGCTCAAAAAATAAAGGGAACACTAAAATAACACATCCTAGATCTGAATGAATGAAACATTCTTATTAAATACTTTTTTCTTTACAATGTTGAATGTGCTGACTACAAAATCACACAAAAATTATCAATGGAAATCAAATTTATCAACCAACGGAGGTCTGTATTTGGAGTCACACTCAAAATTAAAGTGAAAAACCACACTACAGGCTGATCCAACTTTGATGTAATGTCCTTAAAACAAGTCAAAATGAGGCTCAGTAGTGTGTGTGGCCTCCACGTGCCTGTATGACCTCCCTACAATGCCTGGGCATGCTCCTGATGAGGTGGTGGATGGTCTCCTGAGGGATCTCCTCCCAGACCTGGACTAAAGCATCCGTCAACTCCTGGACAGTCTGTGGTGCAACGTGGCGTTGGTGGATGGAGCGAGACATGATGTCCCAGATGTGCTCAATTGGATTCAGGTCTGGGGAACGGGCGGGCCAGTCCATAGCATCAATGCCTTCCTCTTGCAGGAACTGCTGACACACTCCAGCCACATGAGGTCTAGCATTGTCTTGCATTAGAAAGAACCCAGGGCCAACCGCACCAGCATATGGTCTCACAAGGAGTCTGAGGATCTCATCTCGGTACCTAATGGTAGTCAGGCTAGCTCTGGCGAGCACATGGAGGGCTGTGCGGCCCCCCAAAGAAATGCCACCCCACACCATGACTGACCCACCGCCAAACCGGTCATGCTGGAGGATGTTGCAGGCAGCAGAACGTTCTCCACGGCGTCTCCAGACTCTGTCACGTCTGTCACATGTGCTCAGTGTGAACCTGCTTTCATCTGTGAAGAGCACAGGGCGCCAGTGGCGAATTTGCCAATCTTGGTGTTCTCTGGCAAATGCCAAACGTCCTGCACAGTGTTGGGCTGTAAGCACAACCCCCACCTGTGGACGTCGGGCCCTCATACCACCCTCACGGAGTCTGTTTCTGACCATTTGAGCAGACACATGCACATTTGTGGCCTGCTGGAGGTCATTTTGCAGGGCTCTGGCAGTGCTCGTCCTGCTCCTCCTTGCACAAAGGCGGAGGTAGCGGTCCTGCTGCTGGGTTGTTGCCCTCCTACGGCCTCCTCCACATCTCCTGATGTACTGGCCTGTCTCCTGGTAGCGCCTCCATATTCTGGACACTACGCTGACAGACACAGCAAACCTTCTTGCCACAGCTCGCATTGATGTGCCATCCTGGATGAGCTGCACTACCTGAGCCACTTGTGTGGGTTGTAGACTCCGTCTCATGCTACCATTAGAGTGAAAGCACCGCCAGCATTCAAAAGTGACCAAAACATCCGCCAGGAAGCATAGGAACTGAGATGTGGTCTGTGGTCACCACCTGCAGAACCACTCCTTTATTGGGGGTGTCTTGCTAATTGCCTATAATTTCCACCTTTTGTCTATTCCATTTGCACAACAGCATGTGGAATTTATTGTCAATCAGTGTTGCTTCCTAAGTGGACAGTTTGATTTCACAGAAGTGTGATTGACTTGGAGTTACATTGTGTTGTTTAAGTGTTCCCTTTATTTTTTTGAGCAGTGTATGATGTTTAAGAACTTTGTAATTGTTGTACTGGAAATGTCAGAAAAGCTGCTAGCTATTGGCTAGCTCCGGTTAGCTGTTTACTAGCTCCGGTCAGTTGGTTGCTTGCTTCGTTTAGCTCTATGCTAGCTTGTTCAGTAATTTTCCAATAATTAGCATTAATGTAATTTGCAATTGTCTTGTCTTTCTATTAACTCTTCTTACACTGTGTGAATTTATTTTGAGCATGGGTATAAAGTAACTTCTAATGAGTTATACCAGTCTTTAAAGGCTTTCGTGTTTTAGAGTGTCTTATGGGGCTATAGTGGGCAACAGTGAACTACATAATTATAACCTAAACAGGAGAATTCAAGTTAAGAGTAAATGTGTTCGGGGTATAAATGTAAAGAATTTTAGGATGTGAATTGGATTGGAATTTAATATTTGTTATGTGTAAATTTATGTATTTTTGATATGTTTATGAAATAATATGTCAGGGATTTATGAGACAAATTATTAAATACCCTTAAAAAAATACAATGAAAAGACAGAAAAAGACGATTTGCACTGTTGAATAAAATAATTGAGAGAACCTTTGAAAGAGAAGCCACATACATTTTGTGTGCGTGCCCCGGATTAAGCCATGAGTTCTAATTATTTATGCAAGGGGCTCTGTGGCTAAAGAAAATAAATCATTAGAAAAAGGGCATCCCTAGCTTAAATTACTCAGAGATCTGTCCATTTGTTCGTACAGATGCTTTGTGGGATTTGTACAATAGCTCAATCCAGGAAATACATTAAAACACTTGACCTGAGTGAATAAAATGTTGCATTACTGTTACTGTACTATGCGAAAAGCCAATACTTTGGCAGTGATTTTGTAATCCACATTCAAGAGTGATACTGGGCGGAAGGTCCACATTCCAATGGGTCCTTATCTTTCTTTTTAAGTAGGGTGATTGTAGCCAAACATAGTGACTGGGTAGTTCATTTTTCTCTCGAGCTGCTGTGAGCGTCATAGGCTTTAGTCATTTGGGACAAAAGCGTCTTTAAAATTCCCCTGGGAATCCATCATTACCAGGAGATTTTCTATTTTATAGATTACCGATGGCCTCCAACAATTCACCTGGGGAAATGTTTCTTATTCGTATTCGCTGGTTCACTTCTAATTGGTCAAATGGCCTTATTAAGGAAATTCTCTAGACTCTCCTTTGAACTTTTGTTTTCAGATTGATCCACTTTGTGATAAAATGTTTGAAAGACTGTGTTGATTTCAGAAGGACCCATTGTTATGTTGCCATCTGGGGTTTGAATGCTGTGGATGGTATGTTCCTCCTTCAAGCATTTTCCCTGCACTTTCCCTTGCTTTCCCTTGTTACTTGGATTTTAGGTCAGCAATCTCTGCAGATCAGGTGTTTATTGTGTCATATTCAAGCTTCACAGTGTCCATCTGTTGAAAGGTGTTAGCATTTCTATCTAAACTGTGTCTTTCTAAGTCGCCGATTTTCTGTTCTAGTATTTCTAGTTCTTTATGGGTCTTCTTTTTCTTATGTGAAGAGTAAGACATGATATAACCTCTTATATGGTCCTGTGTGGCTCAGTTGGTAGAGCATGGCGCTTGCAACACCAGGGTTGAGGGTTCAATTCCCACGGGGGGACCAGGGTTCAATTCCCACGGGGGGACCAGGATGAATATGTATGAACTTTCCAATTTGTAAGTCGCTCTGGATAAGAGCGTCTGCTAAATGACGTAAATGTAAATGTAAATATATGCTTTCAGAGCTTCCCAGACAACAGTTGGGTATATTTCATTATGTACATTTATTTCCCAAAACACGTCTATCTGTGTTTTGAGATATGAGTGAGGTAAACTCCTTATCGCCAACTAAAATTGTGTTGAATTGCCATGTCTGTCACGTTCGTTATAGCGATGAGACCAAAGCGCAGCGTGATTTGAATACATCTTCTTTAATGAAGAAAGTACAAAAACAACAAAACGAATGTGAAGCTATATAATAATAGTGCTGACACAGGCAACTAACCATAGACAATCACCCACGAAATACTCAAGGAACATGGCTGCCTAAATATGGTTCCCAATCAGAGACAATAATAAACAGATGCCTCTAATTGAGAACCAATCTAGGCAACCATAGACATACAAAACACCTAGACTAGTAACAACCCCATAAACATACAAAAACCCTAGACACGACAAAAAACATATATCACCCTTGTCACACCCTGACCTAACCAACAATAATAAAGAAAACAAAGAATACTAAGGTCAGGGCGTGACAGTGTCTTTGCGATTGACAAAGTAGGTTTGAGCTTTAACGTGAACGACAATGGGCTACGGCCCATAATTATTCTAAGAAGGTATTTACTTACATTAAGAAACATAGTAAAGTAACGAATGGTTTGCAATAAAAAAAGTAAAGTCTTGAATATGAGTTGTGGACATGCGAGTAACAGAGTATTCTCTTTCAGTTGGATGTTTATATCTCCACAGTGCCTATAGACCCATCTGATGTTTATTACTGTAGACATGTTAGGAAGAGGATATAGTTTAGTTGATGACTTGTCTAGAGTTGCATCCCGCAGACATACTATTTTTAAACAACAAATCTACGAGACAGCAATGATGATTTTCAGTGAATGATCATTCCTGTCTTTGTGAAATGATCTATAAAGATGAGCGTTGTTAATTGAGATTGAGAACAGAATTCTTCTACTTGTAGAATATGAAGTGGATTGAGAGGAAGGATAATAGTAGTTTACATACAGATTATGGCATTGTAAACAAGCACATTTCTGGCACCCAAGTGTTACAATACTTTATGCCTTGACTGACTGGGGTTATGGAACACATGCATGTTGACCTGCCATGACTATACACTGTATAGTCGTGGCAGTGTACAAAACATTAGGAACACCTTCCTAATTTCGAGTTGCAGTCTCAATTTGTCGGGGCATGGACTCTACAAGGTGTCGAAAGCGTTCCACAGGGATGTGCTCAGTAGCCCCGAGATTGCCAAACAGCTTCCACAGGACTGCCACTGCAGAAGAAACATCAGAACATTTGTTGTAGGCGGAACGGATCGGAGTAGGATTCTATTGCGTTGACACATAAGACTCACCCAGTTCTCTACACAGACCGGTGCGGCATAACCAATCAGACCTGCAGTAGGCCTATATGCAAATAGACCATTGCCATAATGGATCTGGGCCATTTACATTGAACTGGACTGTATTTACAGCATGAGCGGTCTTGAGTAGATGCGCTTGTTTTGAGATCACAGCGAACATTTTGTTCATATCCTTTACTAGTTAGTGTCACGTTCTGACCTTAGTTCCTTTGTTATGTCTTTATTTTAGTTTGGTCAGGGCGTGAGTTGGGGTGGGCATTTTATGTTGTTTTTCTATGTTTTGTTCTGTTGGTAGATTTCTATGTGTTGGGCCTAGTAGGGTTCTCAATCAGAGGCAGGTGTCAGTCGTTGTCTCTGATTGGGAGCCATATTTAGGTATCCTGTTTTTCATTGTGTTTTTGTGGGTGATTACTTTCTGTTCTGTGTTTTGTTTCACCGTACAGGAGTGTTCGTTTGTCGTTTTATTGTTTTTGTTCAGTGTTCATTATTCGTATTAAAACAATATGGACACTTACCACGCTGCGCATTGGTCCTCCTCTTCTTCCAACCACGACAAGCGTTACAGTTAGTGAGTTATTATCCCAGTTATAGATCATTTGTAGTCAGCAATAAGGGAGTGATTGCTTCCTACAAAAGCACAAAACTTGTACATTTCTAGACATCTTTGAAAAGCAAGTCAGGTAAAGAGCTTTTTTTGTCTTAAGGGGGTAGTGTTGTATTTTGAGGCAGGCTAGAATAAGCTAAGTAGCCAATAGGCAGAGGGTAGCATCATTTGTCTGATTCTCTGTAATAATGGTATGGGAATAATAATGCATTTTATTTTGTAAAGGGGCTTCTTGCATCGAACAACACAACATTTTCAGTCACCTCCTTGTCTGAGTGAATAGAGATTAATGTCAAGTCATGCGTGTTCTTTTCAAAGTCTCATGGAATGTAGGCCTACATTGAACACCACACACTGGCTGCTACTGTAGGCTGAATGATAGAACAGCTATTTCCTTTTCAGCCTGGGAAATTAGAAATTTAGTGTTTTCCTGGGACCCAAGCTCATGAAAACATGACCTCTTTTGGTGGTCCTAAGTGAATATTGGTTGTGGGGGCCCCACCACCTTGCGGACAAAATATTTCAGTGGCACCCCTCTTAAAAGCAGAGCAAAAAATATACTTTTGAAGTTAATTTCCTGCAATTCCACACACTTTGCAATGACTTATGCCATGTTAATATATCTAAGTGAGAGTGACTAACTAAATCAATGTGGGGCCCCTGGAGGTCAGGGCCCCTGGACACATGACCTGCTTGCCCAGTCGGTATTCATCCGTGATAACTACAAGTTTAGATAGCTGGCTAGAATAACTTAACAATCTAAAAGGTGTTCGCTGACATGGTTAATTGAGTGGCTGTCAGTGACTAACATAATACACTACATGGCCAAAAGTATGTGGACACCTACTTTTGTATATAGAGTCTAAGAGAAAAACTGTTGATGCAAAACCACATTTCCAGATTGCACCTTGTGTATTCTACTATTCTACAGGAACTGTGTGATCTTTGAAGCTCAGTTGGTAGAGCATGGTGCTTGTAATGCCAGGGTAGTGGGTTTGACTCCCAGTCAAACGTATAACACTTGTACGTATAACACCTTAGCTAAATACATTTAC
The DNA here is from genome assembly GCF_029448725.1 of Salvelinus fontinalis. Classification (NCBI taxonomy): domain Eukaryota; kingdom Metazoa; phylum Chordata; class Actinopteri; order Salmoniformes; family Salmonidae; genus Salvelinus; species Salvelinus fontinalis. Next base: position 47,305,113 of record NC_074670.1, read on the forward strand.
ATCAGTAAATACAATACAATACTATATACAATACATCATACTAAATACAATACATCAGTTTTTCATAATTCCTAACATTTCATCCGAGTAAAAATTCCCTGTCTTCGGTCAGTTAGGATCACCACTTTATTTTAAGAATGTGAAATGTCAGAATAACAGTAGAGAGAATGATTTATTTCAGCTTTTATTTCTTTCATCACATTCCCAGTGGGTCAGAAGTTTACATGCACTCAATTAGTATTTGGTAGCATTGCCTTTAAATTGTTTGACTTGGATCAAACGTTTCGGGTAGCCTTCCACAAGTTTCCCACAATAAGTTGGGTGAATTTTGGCCAATTCCTCCTGACAGAACTGGTGTAACTGAGTCAGGTTTGTAGGGCTCCATGCTCGCACACGCTTTTTCAGTTCTGCCCACAATGTTCTATAGGATGAGGTCAGGGCTTTGTGATGGCCAGTCCAATACCTTGACTTTGTTGTCCTTAAGCCATTTTCCACAACTTTGGAAGTATGCTTGAGGTCACTGTCCATTTGGAAGACCCATTTGTGACCAAGCTTTAATGTCTTGAGATGTTGCTTCAATATATCCACATCATTTCCCTTCCTCATGATGCCATCTATTTTGTGAAGTGCACCAGTCCCTCCTGCAGCAACCACCCCCACAACATGATGCTGCCACCCCTGTGCTTCATGGTTGGGATGGTGTTCTTCGGCTTGCAAGCCTCCCCCTTTTTCCTCCAAACATAACGTTGGTCATGATTGCCAAACATTTATATTTTTGTTTCCTCAGACCAGAGGGCATTTTTCCAAAAAGTACGATCTTTGTCCCCACGTGCAGTTGCAAACCGTTGTCTGGCTTTTTTATGGCGGTTTTGGAGCAGTGGCTTCTTCCATGCTGAGCGGCCTTTCAGGTTATGTCGATATAGAACTCGTTTAACTGTGGATATAGATACTTTTGTGCCTGTTTCCTCCATCATCTTCACAAGGTGCTTTGCTGTTTTTCTGGGATTGATTTGCACTTTTCGCACCAAAGTACGTTCATCTCTAGGAGACAGAACTCGTCTCCTTCCTGAGCGGTATGATGGCTGCATGGTCCCATGGTGTTTATACTTCCGTACTATTGTTTGTACAAATGAACGTGGTACCTTCAGATATTTGGATGAACCAGACTTGTGGAGGTCTCCATTTCTTTTCTGAGGTCTTGGCTGATTTCTTTTGATTTTCCCATGATGTCAAGCAAAGAGGCACTGTGTTTGAAGGTAGGCCTTGAAATACGTCCACAGGTACACCTCCAATTGACTCAAATTATGTCAATTAGCCTATCAGAAGATTCTAAAGCCATGACATAATTTTCTGGAATTTTCTAAACTGTTTAAAGGCACAGTCAACTCAGTGTATGTAAACTTATGAACCCCTGGAATTGTGATACAGTGAATTATAAGTGAAATAATCTGTCTGTAAACAATTGGTGGAAAAATTACTCGTGTCATGCACAAAGTAGATGTCCTAACCGACTTGCCAAAACTATAGTTTGTTTACAAGAAATTTGTGGAGTGGTTGAAAAACGAGTTTTAATGACTCCAACCTAAATGTATGTAAACTTCCGACTTCAACTGTATGTACGCATGACTGTCACTTTGAATAAATGGCATATATTGTAACTCAACAGTGATTTGAAACCCAAATTGAATTCTGTCCTTGACTCATACTTTAAGAAAGGCTGCTTAAGACATTCCGGATGGTGATAAGATGCACGCTGAGGGCAAATAGAGAGCCACTCTACATATGATCATTAACCCAAACGGGTCTTTAATAGATAAACAGACAAAATACACTATATACACAAAAGCATGTGGTCACCCCTTCAAATACGTGGATTCGGCTATTTCATCCACACCCGTTGCTGACAGGTGTATAAAATTGAGCACACAGCCATGCAATCTCCATAGACAAACATTGGCCTTACTGGAGAGCTCAGTGACGTGGCACCGTCATAGGATGCCACCTTTCCAACAGGTCAGTTTGTCAAATTTCTGCCCTGCTAGAGCTGCCCCGGTCAACTGTAAGTTTTGTTATTGTGAAGTGGAAACGTCAAGGAGCAACAATGGCTCAGCCACGAAGTGGTACACAAGCTCACAGAATGGGACTGCCGAGTGCTGAAGCACGTAGCTTGTAAAAATCTTCTGTCTCTTGTTGCAACCTCTGGAAGCAACGTCAGCACAAGAACTGTTCGTCGGAAGCTTCATTAAATCGGTTTCCATGGCCGAGCAGCCACACACAGGCCTAATATCACCATGCGTAATGCCAAGCGTCGGCTCGAGTGGTGTAAAGCTTGCCGCCATTGGACTCTGCAGCAGTGGAAATGCTTTCTCTGGAGTGATGAATCACGCTTCACCATATCGAAGTCTGATAGATGAATCTGGGTTTGGCGAATGCCAGGAGAACGCTACCTGCCCCAATGCATTGTGCCAACTGTAAAGTTTGGTGGAGGATGAATAATGGTCTGGGGCGTTTTTTTATGGTTTGGGCTAAGCCCCTTAGTTCCAGTGAATATAAATCTTAACGCTACAGCATACAATGATATTGTAGACGATTCTGTGCTTCCAACTTTGTGGCAATAGTTTGGAGAAGGCCCTTTCCTGTTTCAGCATGACAATGCACCCGTGCATAAAGCGAGGTCCATACAGAAATGGTTTGTCGTGATTGGCGTGGAAGAACTTGACTGGTCTGCACAGATCCCTGACCTCAACCCCATCCAACACCTTTTTGTGATGAATTGGAACGCCGACTGCGAGCCAGGCCTAATCGCCCAACATCAGTGCCCAACTTCACTAATGCTCTTGTGGCTGAATGGAAGCAAGTCCCTGCAGCAAAGCCTTCCCAGAAGAGCAGAGGCTGTTATAGCTTACTAATAGTGAGTGCTTCAACTTGTGCCCCAACTATTCCCTACCAGTGAATTAAGGAAGTTCTGACAAAGTTTGAGGATATTTTTCAACTAAAGTAAAGGACAGTAATGTTAGGAGTAAAGTAGGAAGCCCAGGTTTCGATAGGCGGTCAGATGTTACTGTGTCATGAAAGGAGTGGGGATATTTGCCCTGGAAAAGCGGTTTTATACTCTGACTGAATGGGAGCTAATAATTTTGGTTTTTACCCCGCTAGTCAAGACCGAGTAAACATGTATCTGACACTGAGACAAGACCGAGACACTCATGTGGTCCAGAGACCGGACTCAAGACCAAGACTGGTCTCGAGTACTACAACTCTGCCTTCGAACATACCCTGTTCAAAGGCACTTCAATCTTTTCTCTTGCCCGTTCACCCTCTGAATGGCACACATACACAATCCATGTCTCAGTTGTCTCAAGGCCTTCCTTAACCTGTCTCCTCCCCTTCATCTACACTGATTGAAGTGGATTTAACAAGTGACATCAAAAAGGGTCAAAGCTTTCACCTGGTCAGTCTATGTCTATGTCTATGGAAAGAGCAGGTGTTCTTAATGTTTTGAACACTCAGTGTACATGCGTGCTATATAGTATTCTGTACTGCTATTGGTAGGTAGTCATAGCAGAGTGAACTCAGCATTCCATATATTCAGCATAGTAAACAACATTACAGATATATGATTGGCACATATTCACCCATCTGTTCCATAGAAAATTTGTATAACCTTTATGCTACTGAATCTGGAGTGGTGTGTGTGTGTGTGTGTGTGTGTGTGTGTGTGTGTGTGTGTGTGTGTGTGTGTGTGTGTGTGTGTGTGTGTGTGTGTGTGTGTGTGTGTGTGTGTGTGTGTGTGTGTGTGTGTGTGTGTGTGTGTGTGTGTGTGTGTGTGTGTGTGTGTGGCAGGTGTACTGGTTCAGTCTCCTTGATATCCCCAGCTACAGATTCATCTGTGAAAAAGGCAGATTAGAAGTCAGTCAGAGATATTAATCAGATATTAATCAGAGATATTTATCATAAACAGAGCAATTATACGTCTGTCCCTGCAGGGTTTTCTCTTATGAAAGAAACCACAATAATATATACCACATTATTATAATGAGTATGGTAGTCATGCCTGATATGTGTGTGTGTGTGTGTGCGTGCGTGCGTGCGTGCGTGTGTGCGTGTGTGTGTGTATGCCCATGTCTGTATGAGACCACACCTACAATATGTGTATTTTGATTCTATACATGAGTAATGCATATGAGCACCCCAAAATGAAAACAGCTAGAACTAACAGCATATACTGTGGGGTTCTACCTGATCTGCCCAAATCATCTTTGATCACAGCTCTGAACCCATCCCAAATGCAATGATTGGTTACTATGGAAACAGTTGTGTGATGAATTTGGGAGTATGTGTGTGTGTTGGGGGGGGGGGGGGGGTGGAGAAGTATGAATAGAGTTTTGTCATTCTGGGACATGTGCCAGCACAAGCAGTGCCAGCTCCCTCTATGCTTATGCACGAGGGAAGTGAGTTCGGAAACACTGGAAGTGTGCACAGTTTTCACAAACAAACTGTATATGGCCCAACTCAGAATCAGAATAGGCTTCCCCAAAAAATCTTGCTCCTTGCACGGCATGTGAACGTTTTAAAGATATTATTCCCGACTATTGGTCAGTCACTGGAATCGGCTCTTAACACCAGCCACACTACACGATAAAGTTAATACTACTCTGACACTGACAGAACTTTGTCGGAACCTACGGCCCGCCACGTAGTGTTACTTAATCAGCAGATGTAGACCCTGTCACACTGAACGAGACAAAACGTCCCACGATCGTTTACCACCTACGTTTACCACTTACCACCTGGCAAAATCATGGCATAAAATGGCTACAATCGTACAGTCTGGGGGTGGGGTTTGAGGAAGAGGACAGACACGGCATAATGACAAATAAATCAGTCACTTAATCCAGAACTCTCTGTCTATCCACTTATCAGTCCAACAAAACAGACAGACAGAAGGACACAGTCAGAGTGAGTTGGCCTACCACCAGTCCTCTCCACCCTGTACATTTAACGGTTTGTTCCAGGGTTGGTCTCCCCTATTACCATCTCATTCTCCCCTTCTCAATCTGACTTTGAGCCAGGGATGAGAGAGAGAGAGAGAGAGAGAGAGAGAGAGAGAGAGAGAGAGAGAGAGAGAGAGAGAGAGAGAGAGAGAGAGAGAGAGAGAGAGAGAGAGAGAGAGAGAGAGAGAGAGAGAGAGAGAGAGAGAGAGAGAGAGAGAGAGAGAGAGGAGAGAGAGAGAGAGAGAGAGAGAGAGAGAGAGAGAGAGAGAGAGAGAGAGAGAGAGAGAGAGAGAGAGAGAGAGAGAGAGAGAGAGAGAGAGAGAGAGAGAGAGAGAGAGAGAGAGAGAGAGAGAGAGAGAGAGAGAGAGAGAGAGAGAGAGAGTGTAATTGAAATGGCACCTTATTACCATGCTAGATAGTTTATTGTGTTGGCTGTGACTCGGTGGCGTGAAATGAAAAATGGAAAGGAGCTTTTCAGCTGGCTGCTGATTTATCATGGCCGTTACCACCACTGGCCGACAGCTAGAGATAGCTGTCCATTTCTACTTAATTAAACGAACACACGCATGTGTGCCATACACAATTACTACCCACACACACACACACACACACACACACGAATACAAAAAAACCGAGACTAACAGAGTAAACACCAGTTTTAGAACGGAATAAAAATTAGTACTTCGGGCTGTGTGTCTAACAGGGTGATGCTCAATTTAGAATTGAATTGATAAGGCCTCAAATTCCAGTTCAATTCTTGAATTTGAATTGAATTGCTGAATTGAAGTAGTAAACAGGATACAGAATTGCAAATCGAATTTGAATGAAAGGAAATAGAATTCAATTCAGTGAAATTGAAATTCCTATTATATTCTATGTTAGGCATAGTCTATACAATGACACCACAGGAGGTCGGCTCGATTCCATGTGTTTGAAGCCATTCCACTTACTGGATGGGGTCTTCAGAAGAGCAGCCCGGGCTCTCTTCCAGGTACGGCGACAGCGGCAGACGAACATCTGGGCATAGGGTATGCTGACTTCTTGCTCAAGGAAGAGAAGGGGCTGATATCCCACGGAACACTCGAAGGGACCAGTGGCCGAGCAGGGTGTTCGGGTGTTACGGTCATATTCCACCCACACAAGTTGCTGGCTCATGGTGGTTGGCGGAGACGAGGCAACGACGAACCGTCTCCAGGTTGTGTGATTGGCCGTTAGATTGGGGGTGAAAACCAGAGGACAGGCTGGCCGACAACCCAATGAGGGTGCAGAACGCCTTACAGAACGAGAACTGAGGACCACGAAGACGTCCTGCACCATGGGCTGAGCTATCTCCTTGGCTGAGGTTAACTTGGGAAGGTGAATAAAATGTGCGGCTTTAGAAACCCTATCCACCAATGTCAGGATAATGGTGTCAGGATAATGGTGTTGCCATCTGACGGAGGAAGACCAGTAACAAAGTCCAGGGATATATGGGACCAGGGGCGGTGAGGAAGAGGGAGTGGATGAAGAAGATCAGCCGGAGCTTATTTTGTGCACACACAGTGCAGGTGCCGATGAATGAGGAGACATCAGGAACCATGGAAGGCCACCAAAAGCATCGTCAGATGAAAGCCAGGGTCCGACGGGAGCCTGGGGGGCAGGTCAGTCTCGAGGAATATGCCCATTCCAGGACCGGGGAACAGGAAGAGTCCGGTACAAACATCCGGTTAGCCTTACGGACCAGGCTCTCTATACCCCAGACGAGTGCAGCCGCCAGACAGGAGGTAGGGAGGATGGTCTCGGGGTCAAACGGGGTAGCAGCAGAGCTATTCTGTGAGAGTGCGTCAGGCTTCACATTCTTGGACCCCGGGCGGTAGGAGAGAGTGAAATTGAAACGGGTGAATAACAGGGCCCAACGAGCCTACCTAGAGTTAAGGCACTTGACGGTGCCGAGATATTCCAGGTTCTTTTGGTCAGTCTACACTAAGAATGGGTGTTCCGCTCCTTCCAACCAGTGCCTCCACTCCTCCATAGCCCTCTTGACGGAGGGGAGTTCTCAATTACCCACATCATAGCAGCTTTTGGTCCAGGGCAGAACACTGGGACAGGAGGGCCCCCACTCCGACATCCGAGGCGTCGACCTCTACCACAAACTGACCGGACGGGTCCAGATGGATTAAGATGGGGGCTGTAGTGAATCGATGTTTGATGTCCGAGAACACCTGGTCAGCTGCTGGAGACCATGTGAACGGAACCTTGGGAGAGGTGAGTGCTGAGAGGGAGGAAGCAAGGGTGCTGTAACCCTGGATTAAGCGGCGGTAGAAGTTAGCAAATCCCAGGAAACCCTGCACTCTGGATGTGGGTTGAGGCCAATCCACCACTGCTCTCACCTTGTCTGGATACATCTGTATATGTCCTGCACAGATGACAGTATCCTAGGAAGGAGATGGTGGAGCGATGGAATTCACACTTCTCCGCTTTAACGAGAGTCTGGTTCTCCAGGAGACGCTGAAGGACCTGTCAGACGTGGAGGACGTGCTTTTGAGTTGAACGGGAAGACAAGGATGTCGTCGAGGTAGACAAGCACGGACCGGTACAGCATGTCCCGGAGCACATCGTTGACCAGGGCCTGGAACACAGCGGGAGTGTTTGTCAGTCCAAATGGCATCACCAAGTACTCATAATGCCTACTAGCCATGTTAAAGGCTGTCTTCCACTTGTCTCGTTCCCGTATCCAAACCAGATGGTAGGTGTTCCGAAGGTCCATCTTTGAGAAGATGGTCACGCCCTGAAGAGGTTCGAAAGCCGAGGAGATGAGTGGCAGAGGGTAGCATTTTTTGAACTGTGATGTCTTTAAGGCCCCGGTAGTCGATACACGGGCTCAGGGCCTTGTCCTTCTTCTCCACAAAGAAGAGCGGGAGAGGCGGGAGAGGCAGATGAATGAACACTCCCTACCGCGCAGTCTGCCACACTATGGGAGTTTTACCCCAGTTGGAGTAGCTTCCGAGCAGCCTCTCTCCCGGACAACGGAGAATCAAACACCTTCCTAACCTCCGCCACAAACGCTTCCAGAGTGAGGCAAACGGTGGATTGTTGCTCCCACACCGCTGTCACCCAGGCGAGAGCCCTCCTGGACATCAGCGTTATAAGATATGCTTTCTTCGAGTGATCCGAGGGAAACGAAGAGGGCTGCAGCTCGAAGATGAGGGAGCACTGGTAGAGAAACGCTCAGCATGTTTCTGGATCTCCAGCATAGCTGGGATAGGCTGGGTAGAAGTGCCACTGGTAGCGGGGTTACTGAGAGTCTGGGGGTTACCGTAGAGGCTGATATCGGGGTTACTGAGAGTCTGGGGGTTACCGTAGAGGCTGATATCGGGGTTACTGAGAGTCTGGGGGGTTACCGTAGAGGCTGATATCGGGGTTACTGAGAGTCTGGGGGGTTACCGTAGAGGCCACGGAATTGCTCCAGCAATGCATTGAAAATGCAGTCGTGGCATTCTGCCAAGTTCTGGAGTCCTTCCTTAAGGTTTTGAAGTAACTCCTTGTGTCTTCCAATGGTGGCTCCTTGGGAGGAGACAGCGTTGCGGAGCTGGTCCGGGTCTGCTGGGTCAGTCAGGGCCAGTTCGTACTATCACGGCTCAGGCTCAGACCCAGATGCAGACACAGGAGGCGGATAGTACGAGTCTCAGAGTTTATTACAGTACAAGGGGCATGCAATCGGTAGGTCAAGGCAGGCAAAGAGTCGTAATCCAAATCAGAGTCAGGCAGGTACAGAACGGCAGGCAGGATCAGGGTCAGGACAGGCAGAATGGTCAAAATTGGGAAGACCAGGAACAACTAAAACTAGAGCACAGGAAACACGGGAACACGCTGGTAGGACTTGACAGGACAAGACGCAACAGACAAACAGAAAACGCAGTTATAAATGCAACGGGATAATTTTATATTTATTTTATTTCACCTTTATTTAACCAGGTAGACCAGTTGAGAACAAGTTCTCATTTACAACTGCGACCTGGCCAAGATAAAGCAAAGCAGTGCGACACAAACCACAACACAGAGTTACACATGGAATAAACAAATGTACAGTCACTAACACAATAGAAAAAAAGTCTATATACAGTGTGTTCAAATGGCGCGAGGAGTTAAGGCAATAAATAGGCCAATTGTAGCGAAGTAATTACAATTTAGCAAATTAACACTGGAGTGATAGATGTGCAGATGATGATGTGCAAGTAGAAATACTTGTGTGCACAAGAGCCAAAAAGTTAATAAAAACAAAATGGGGATGAGGTAGGTAGATTGGATAGGCTATTTACAAATGGGCTGTGTACAGCTGCAGCGATCGGTTAGCTGCTCAGAAAGCTGATTCGTTCCAGTCATAATGGGTGAAGAGGAGGAAATATCTGATGGGGGGTGGAGACAAGCACAAAGACAGGTGAAACAGATCAGGGTGTGACAGATATACTGCATTCTGACCTGTCAAATTCAATGAAACTCTCATGTTCTGTGTGGAATTTAAAGTTAAAAAAGTTCAATTCTACTTTTTGTCACTCAAACTCAAATTATACACCCTGTGGGGTGTATCCAATTCAATTTGAATTTTAATTCCAAAATTCTGAATTGAGCACAACCCTGGTGTGTACTTGGTGGGTGAAGATTAGAAATTGTCTCCTCTAGCCAAAGTTTAGCATTTCAATTTATCTCATTTACATTTATCTCATTTACATTTATCTCACAAGGCCTGTTGTTCACCATCCAATGCCTTTATGTGTGTCATAGGTGAAATACATGTGGGGCACACACACACACACACACACACACACACACACACACACACACACACACACACACACACACACACACACACACACACACACACACACACACACACACACACACACACACACACACACACACACACACACACACACACACACACACACACACACACACACACACACACAGTTGAAGTGGTTTGGCCTTGAAAATTGCTTGCTGTGTAATTGAGTCATTTTGTTTTTGGCTGGTACAGTAACACTGTGATTGGAGAACCTGGCAACACTTCCAAAAAATATTTGAGCTCCTTCTCACCCCCTCATCCCATCTCTGCCTCTCACCTGTGTTTAATAAATATTGTCTCAGTCTATTTCATGTCCCTATGACAGACTACTGTCCTGTCCAGGAGGTGTGCTTGTTCATCAAGCTGCCTCACGTTGCAGAAACGTGAGATATACTCGTACTCTATGGGCCATTCTGGCTTGGACAAGACTAACTTACTTACTATATCACGGATCACCAGACAGGTGGGTTATATTGTAACCCAACATGTTTGCGAAGTACTTGTGTAGGGGAAAAGTGGTCAGTTTGGCTTGGAGATGTTTACAGTAGAAGAGATTTATCTCGTACTCTCGCTGTTCACATAAACAGTAGCAGTTTCTGTTGTTCTTTCTCTATTTATCTTCCTCTGTTTATGCCGTCTTTCTATGTATCACTGAGCTGTGTTCTTTTTTTGTCAGTGTCCTCCATCGCTCTCTTTTTCTTTCCCCCTCCCTTCTCCCTTCTCCCTCCACCCTCTTGCCTCCTCTTCCTCTTTCTAAACCCTGTCTCCCCTCTCCCCTCTCCTCCCTCTCTCTTATCCCTCTCCTACCTGTCCTCTCCCTCTTTCTCAGTGCAGTGATTGAGTGCTAGGTCTGACCCAGGCTGTCTCAGCAGGCCTTGCCTACTCTCTGTTGATAATGACTCTAACGAGACTCTGCCTAAATGAGCTTTTAATGTGCTGAGTCTACCTGCGGCTAGAGAGAGAGAGAGGGGGAGGTAAGGAAAAATAGAGAGGGAGTAGAGAGGGGAGAGTATTGACTTTAAGTGTTGTGTGTGCTTGTGCAGTTTTAGACTCCCTGCATACTGCATGTGTACGTTTTTTTGACCACCCGTGTGTGTGTGCATGCTTGAGTTGTCTGTGCATGCGGATGGAACTTGCCCATCCTGAACATGTGTTGTGTCCCTCAGAGTGCCGGGACATCCTGCTACCCATGATGCTTCGGGAGCTAAGCGAAGCGCTGAAGGACATGGGTCAGGGGCCTCATGACGACCGGAAGAACAGCGTGGAGCTGCTCAACAACATCCTGGAGGTCCTCAGCAGAGACAATGTGGTGAGACACACACAGCCTATCAGACCACAGCTTACTGATACACTGACCAATCAGAGAGCACCATGCTTGGATATAGTCTGAGCTTAAAGGACAATTCCACCTAAAAACTATCTTTGGTTATTTGTTTTATTAGTCCATTGTTGATATAGTCCCACAATGTTTTGCATGTCAGCTTTCAGGTTTTCAAGATGGTATGCTGCATTTTGTATCATATGATACAGAATGCGTCATACCGGCTGCATTTATGTATTTTGAAAGTTGTTGCTCCTCCTTTCCGCATCCTTTGACTCTTACTTTCCCCGTTCTGACACAGCCCGCCCCTCCCACTCCGTGGCTGAGTAACTTACTGCATGCTCACAGAACAGAGTTGCGGGCAGCTGAGCAAAAATGGAGGAAAACTAAACCTCCGCAGGACCTATCATCCTTCCACTCCCTCCTCTCTACCTTCTCTTCCTCTGTATCTGCTGCTAAAGCCACTTTCTATTACTCTAAATTTCAAGCTTCTTCCTCCAACCCTGGGAAACTATTTTCCACCTCCTCCACCCTCCTTAATCGTCCTCCCTTTCTGCGGACAACTTTGGAGACATACGCTCCTCATTCACTCAGCATACTGAGTCCATTGGTCCCACTCGCACAGAACTATTCTACGCCTTGACCTCTTTCTCTCCAGAAGAAATCCTGTGACTAGTGATTCCAGCGACGTGACAACCTGTCCACTCGACCCCATCCCTTCCTCCCTCCTCCAGACCATCTCTGGAGACCTTCTCCCATTCCTTACTTTTCACATCAACTCATCCCTTATCACTGGCTGTGTCACCTCTGACTTCAAGTTGGCCAGAGTCGCTCCCATCCTCAAGAAACCAACCCTCGACCCCTCTGATGTCAAAAACGACAGACCAGTATCCCTTCTTTCTATGACCAACTTTCTCCATATCTCTCTAAGGGTGATGTTCTTGACCCTAACCAGTCAGACTTCAAGACGGCTCACTCAACTGAAACCGCTCTCCTCTGTGTCACGGCAGCTCTACGCTCTGCCAACGCTGACTCCCTCTCCACTGTTCTCATCCTCCTAGATCTATCCGCTGCCTTCAACATCGTGAAACACTGGATCCTCCTCTCCACCTTGTCAGGGCTGGCCGTCTCAGGCTCTGCACACTCCATTATTGCATCCTACCTAGCAGGTCCCGCCTACCAGGTGACATGGAGAGGATCTGCGTCGGCACCACTTGCTCTCATTACTGGTGTCCTCCAGGGCTCAGTTCTAGTCTCTCCTATCATTACTATGCGGATGACACTCAACTACTGTTCTCCTTCCCCCCTTTCTGACACCCATGGTGGTGACACGCACCTCTGCGTGCCTGGCAGACATCTCCACTCGGATGTCGGCCCACCACTTCAAGCTCAACCTCAACAAGACGGAGCTGCTCTTCCTCCCGAGGAAGGCCTGCCCGCTCCAAGACCTCTCTATTACGGTTGACAACTCCACGGTGTCCCCCTCCTAGAGTGCAAAGATCCCTTGGTGACTCGCTCCTCCAGGTTCATGCGCTACAACATCCGTAGAGTACAAACTTTCCTCACACCGGAAGCAGTGCATGTTCTAATGGAAGCACTTGTCCTCTCCAGTCTGGACTACTGCAGCTGTCTTTTGGCTGGGCACCCGCTTGTGCCGTCGAGCCCCTGTAACTTATGCAGAATGCTGCAGCCCACCTGGTGTTTCACCTTCCCAAGTTCTCCCATGTCGCCGCACTCCTCTCCGCACACTCCAGTGGCCACCAGTCGAAGCTCGCATCCACTACAAGACCACGGTGCTTCGCCTACGGAGCAGCAAGAGGAACTGCCCCTTCCTACCTCCAGGCTATGCTCAAGCCCTCCAGCCCAACCCGAGCACTCCGTTCTGGACCTCTGACACTAGGACAGCAAAGTGTCTTCTAAAACCCCATTAAACCCACCTCTTCAAAGTGAGATATCTGTCTAATCAACCCCCCCATAAAAACCTGCACTTGTCTTTTCCTAAAAGTACTGACTTCGCTGAAAACGTATTTACTGTGATATGTGGTTGTCTCAACTAGCTATTTTAAGATGAATGCATTGACTCTCAGTCGCTCTGGATAAGAGTGTCTGCCAGATGACTGGAATGTGAATGTAAAAGGGCGTTATAACTTAAATGTGATTGATTGATACGGATGAACCAGAACGCTTGGTGCCGGGCCACTTACCAATCACACACGTAGTGACGTAGTGAGTAGTAGATCGATCACTGAGCTCACCTGCTGACACGTACGCCATGCGTGCTGATACCCAACGCACCCACCCACTCACAGAGTGAAGAACAAACACACGTCTTCAACATCCTACAGCGGCTCGTTAATTGCTTAGGCAATTTGTTGACAGCCCACAGAGCCTTTGAACGGGAGTTATGACTGTTTTCCCCCTTATTTACTTTGTCGGCACTAATGAATCCTGAGAAAATATGGAGAGAGTGAGAGGGGGTGGGGGAGAAGGAGAGGGAGAGAAGGAAAGAGAGGGAGACGGAGGGACGGATAAACAAATGAACTTAAAGGGAGTTTGAGGGTGAATTGTGACTTTACATCCGACAGAGACAGACAGAGGTAGTCTAGAGGTAGCGTATGTGTTCTGGGTTTAGAGCCTCTCTGCCTCTAGCAGTTTAATCTACTGGGTTGAATCCCTTAAGTCTTAGCGAGTCCGGGCTTTGGTGCGCTTAGGAGAGCTTTACAACATATGGAGTGATTATTTTTCTGTCCCAGACGCAACCGTGCCAATATAATATCTCCCTACCCCTGTGTATCAACACTCAGATTACAGACAAGTCAATCTGCCTGGTGTCTCACAGACAAAAAGAGCAAATATGAGGGATTAGATCTGTGAGTGAGAAAGAGGGGGGGGAATAATACATTAAACCACAATTCATAGAGAGATGATGAGAGGGATTATGGGGTGGATAAAATGGAATACTTATAGATGGAAGAGAGAGAAAGAGTACGGAAGGCTGACGTGTGATCCATCACAGAAAAAGAGAAAGACAATTTGCAAGGAGAAAAGACAAACGATGGAGGAGAGAGAAGGTATCGCCATGGGGTTTGCATAGTTTTGCGTGCTCCATTTCATTTACACAGTCTCTCTTCAGTCTCCTGTCTCGCCCCACTCTATTTTTTCATCTCTCTCCTCCTTCTTCTCTCACCATCGCTCCCCTCTCTTTCCCTCCTCCCTCCCTCTGTCCATCCCTATTCCCCCCCTGTCTCTCTCCTTCCATCGCCATCTCTCTCCTTTCCCTCTTCTCTCTCTCATCTCCTCAATCTCTCTCCTCTCCTCTCCACCTCCAGTAGATGCTTCCTCACTGTGCTGCAGACTGAGTGATTGCCGTGGGGATTTAGAGGGTACCTGATTAAGTTGTCACGCCAAATATTTCTTTGAACTAGAGAAGGGAGAGACTGATGCGAATGTCCTGGGGAATAGCACACTGTGTGTGTGTGTGTGTGTGTGTGTGTGTGTGTGTGTGTGTCTCTGTGTGTGTGTGTGTGTGTGTGTCTCTGTGTGTGTGTGTGTGTGTGTGTGTGTGTGTGTGTGTGTGTGTGTGTGTGTGTGTGTGTGTGTGTGTGTGTGTGTGTGTGCGTGCGTGTGCTTCGGTGTGATGCTGCAGGAGGGGTTGTGAGAAAGAGTTTGCAGAAGAGGAAGCATTGTGTGCCTCTGATTTACTGAGGCGAGGGTGTCTGTGTGTGCTTGTCAAGGTGAGTGTGGGTTTGGGGGAGAGATACGATACAAAAACGATGCAATCAGATTTAGTTATTCAGTTATAGGAACAGCTGCTTCTATCAAACCTGCGTGTGTGTGATGATACACTCCCTCCGCTCTGTTTACCTTGACTGTATCCAGTGACTCAAAGTCAGAAATTTAAATTTCATTTAATCATGCCTGCCTGCCCAAAATCAATCCTTTTAAATCATGCATAGACATGACAGGCCACACACACTGTGATGACACACACACACACATCCTTGCCATTAATTATTCACTTATTCTTTCTCTCTCTTTTGGCACATACACACTGTTGATATGGCTAGAACTAGTTTGGGTAGAACCGTTTTTAAGGCCTGATTCACACGGTCTCCTCTGAACAGTTGATGTTGAGATGCGCCTGTTACTTGAACTCTGTGAAGTATTTATTTGGGCTGCAATCTGAGGTGCAGTTATTCTAATGAATTTATCCTCTGCAGCAGAGGTAACTCTGGGTCTTCCTATCCTGTGGCGGTCCTCATGGGAGCCAGTTTCATAGCGCTTGATGGTTTTTGCGACTGCACCTGAAGAAACTTTCAAAGTGATTGAAATTTTCCAGATTGACTGACCTTGACTGATGTTTCTCTTTGCTTATTTGAGCTGTTCTTTTCATAATATGGACTTGGTCTTTTAGCAAATAGGGCTATCTTCTGTATACCACCCCTACCTTGTCACAACACATCTGATTGGCTCAAACCGAAATTCCACAAATTTACTTTTAACAAGGGACACCTGTTCATTGAAATGCATTCCAGGTGACTACCTCATGAAGCTAGTTGAGAGAATGCCAAGATTGTGCAAAGCTGTCATCATGGCAAAGGGTGGCTACTTTTAAGCATCTCAAATATGAAATATATTTTTTGTTTAACACTTTTTTGGTTACTGCATGATTCCATATGTGTTGTTTAATAGTTTGGATGTCTTGACTATTATTCTACAATGTAGAAAATAGTAAAAATAAAGAAAAACCCTTGAATGAGTAGGTGTGTCCAAACTTTTGACTGGTACTGTATATACTGAACAAAAATATAAATGCGACATGTAACAATTTCATTGATTTTACTGAGTTACAGTTCATGTGAGGAACTCTATGGATTTCAAATGACTGGGAATACAGATATGTATCTGTTGGTCAAAGATACCTTTAAAAAAAATAGGCCTCACAATGGGCCTCAGGATCTCGTCATGCTATATCTGTGCCTTCAAATTACCATTGATAACATGCAGATGTGTTGTTTGTCCTTAGATTATGCCTGCCCATACCATAACCCCTCTGCCATCATGGGGCCCACACACGTGGTCTGAAGTTGTGCGGCCAGTTGGATGTTCTGCCAGATTCTCTACAATGAAGTTGGAGGCGGCTTATAGTAGAGTATACTGATCAATCGGAATCCACGCTTCAAGATTGTTTTGATCACACGGACTGGGATATGTTCCGGGTAGCTTTTGAGAGTAATATTGAGGAATATACTGATACGGTGACTGAGTTTATCAGGAAGTGTACAATAGATGTTGTACCCACTGTGACTATTAAAACCTACACTAACTAGAAACCGTGGATAGATGGCAGCATTTGTGCAAAACTGAAAGCGTGAACCACCGCATTTAATCATGGCAAGGTGACTGGGGATATGGCAGACTACAAAACAGTGTAGTTATTCCCTCTGCAAGGTAATCAAACAGGCAAAACGTCAGTATAGAGACAAAGTGGAGTCGCAATTCAACGACTCATACACGAGACATATGTGGCAGGGTCTACAGACAATCACGGACTGCAAAAGGAAAATCAGCCATGTCGCGGACACCGATGTCTTGCTTCCAGACAAGTTAAACACCTTCTTCGCCCGCTTTGAGGATAACATAGTGCTACCAAGGACTGTGGGCTCTCCTTCTCCGTGGCCGACGTGAGTAAGACATTTAAGCGTGTTAACCCTCGCAAGGCTGCCCAGATGTCATCCCCAGCCGCGTTTTCAGAGCATGCGCAGACCAGCTGGCTGGTGTGTTTATGGACATATTCAATCAATCCTTATCCCAGCCTGCTGTCCCCACTTGCTTCAAGAGGGCCACCATTGTTCCTGTACCCAAGAAAGCAAAGGTGTCTGAACCAAACAACTACCTTACTTGTCACCCTAGACCCACTTCAATTTGCTTACCTCCCCAAAAGATCCACAGACGATACAATCGCCATCGCACTGCACACTGCCCTATCCCATCCGGACAAGAGGAATACCTATGTAAGAATGCTGTTCATTGACTATAGCTCAGCATTCAACACCATAGTACCCTCCAATCTCATCATTAAGCTCAAAGACCCATATCTGAATCCCGCCCTGTGCAGCTGGATCCTGGACTTCCTGACGGGTTCTGGGAGTGTGGTGCCAGGAAAATACTCTCTCAGTCAACTTCAACAAAACAAAGGAGATGATCGTGGATTTCAGGAAACAGCAGAGGGAGCACCCCCCTATCCACATCAACGTACCACAATGGAGAAGGTGGAAAGCTTCCTCGGCGTGGAAAGTTCCTCGGCGTACACATCACTGACAAACTGAAATTGTCCTCCCACACAGACAGGGTGGTGAAGAAGGCGAAACAGTGCCTCTTCAACCTCAGGAGACTGAAGAAATTTGGCTTGGCACCTAAAACTACCTCACAAACTTTTACAGATGCACAATTGAGAGCATCCTGTTGGACTGTATCACCGCCTGGTACGGCAACTGCACCACTCGCAGCCACAGGGCTCTCCAGAGGGTGGTGCAGTCTGCCCAATGCATCACATTGGGCAGACATTGGGCAAACTACCTGCCCTCCAGGACACCTACAGCACCCGATGTCACAGGAAGGCCAAAAAGATCATCAAGGACAACAATCACCCGAGCCACTGCCTGTTCACCCCGCTATCATCCAGAAGGCGAGATCAGTACAGGTGCATCAAAGCCGGGACCGAGAGACTGAAAAACAGCTTCTATCTCAAGGCCATCAGACTGTTAAATAGCCATCACTAGCACATTAGAGGCTGCTGCCTATATACATAGACTTAAAATCACTGGCCACTTTAATTAATGGAACAATAGTCACTTTAATAATGTTTACATATTTTTTTTACATACTCATATGTATATACTGCATTCTATACTATTCTACTGTATCTTAGTCTATGCCGCTCTGACATTGCTCGTCCATATATTGATATATTCTCATATACTCCTTTACTTAGATTCGTGTGAATTGGGTATATGTTGTGAAACTGTTAGATATTACTGCACTGTCGGAGCTAGAAACACAAGCATTTCGCTACACCCACAATAACAGCTGCCAAGCACGTGTATGTGACCAATAAAACATTTGATTTGAAGTAACATGTAAAGTGTTTGTCCCATGTTTTTTTTGTTTTTTTGTTTTTTAACTCTTGAAAGTTGTAATAGTAGAATGCACAAGGTGCAATTTCAAAATTCGGTAATGCATCATCAGTACCTCTTGTCATGTCAGTCATTGTGGACCTTCGAGAGATATTTATAACTTGTCAGAATTGTCCAGATCAACTAGCCCATGTCAGCTAACGTTCTTGTAGGTTGGTTTTAGCCCGTAAATGTTTGAGTCACTCACATATCACATGAATACACAATAGACATGTATAGAATTGCAAAGAAAATGAGCTTTAAAACAGCAAAATGTTCCTCTGAGCCTCATGACAAATTTGTAGAATTGCAGGAAATAAGCTTTAAACCTGCAAAATGTTCTCTTCGCCATCAAGAGGGGTGTGAACAGTTTGTGTCATGAATGGTGCTTGTGCCCATAGAAATCAACATGGCGCGTGCAGGTGGGGCACTTGATGTTTCCCAATGCTGGAAGGGGGGGGGGGGGCTGAGTGAAAAAGTTTGGGAACCCCTACAAATAAGTAACAATCAGAAATGTGCGGTGACAGGGATTGTCACTGACTTTATTATTGTTCCTTTGGGGACATTTTGTAACGGGGGACAGTCAATTACTTTGGCGAGGCTCAGAGAGAGAAAACGGAGTGCGTTGGAGAAGGTTGGGGAATTTTCTTTGGCAGAGATCTACAAAAAGAGCCGATGAACAGTCATAGTGAGCGCAGTTTAGGGCATGCATATGATTCTGTCCAAAAAACTGACAGGAAAGTATCTTTTTGGTCCAACTGATTCATGACCTTGCTTTCTCTCTCTTTTTCTCTTTTTTTATTTTCTCTCTCTCTCTCTCTCTCTCTCTCTCTCTCTCTCTCTCTCTCTCAGGGTGAGACATTCCAGCATATTCAGGACATTGTGATCAGTCTCCTCAGGACCATCAACCGTACGGTCATTACCATGGGTCGTGAGCATGCCCTGATCGTGAGTAATCCAAATGACCCCCGTAAGCATTAGCCCCACTGGTGACCAGCCCACCATGCTCCTGGAGAGATTACACGTATGCAGGGTTTTGCTCCAAACAAGCTGGCTTGGGTTCCCATACTGGCTTCCCTAGTCTCAATCCTACCTCCTACTGTAAGTTGTGCACATATAGATAATCTAGAACAGGTCTGGGTAAAGGCCGGCCCGGGGGCCGTATGCGGTCATGCTCAGATCACGTAAAGAATTAGCGATAGTAAAGTTGTGAAAAAAACGTATTTGATATTGGATGAGAGCAGTGATGCACGTGACATGGCGCAGTTGTTGATATTCTTACGAGGCATAACCCCAGACTTTGAAATGACAGAGGAGCTCGCTTCAGTGCAGTCAATGAAGAGCACAACCACAGGGAAAGATATATTGGAGGAGGTTAGTACGTGTGTGGCAAAGCTGGGACTGAGTTTTGAAAAGTTATCCAATGTGACCACTGATGGGTGCCCGAAAAAACGTTGGCCTTTTGAAAAGGATACAAGATCAAGTAGTTGAGCTGAACCCAGATCGGGAAAATGATTTTCTTGCATTCATCAGGAGGTGCTCTGTAAAGTCCTCTGTGTTCTGAAAATGAGCCATGTTGTGGATACAGTCACTAAAGTGGTAAACTTCATAAGAGCAACATCTTTAAACCACAGGCAGTTTGTCTCACTGTTGCAAGAGACAGAGTCGGGTCATGCATATCTCCCCTACCACACAAACGTGAGATGGCTGAGTTTGGAGAATGTGCTTAAAAGGGTGTGGGACCTGAAGGGTGTGGGACCTGAGTTTTTGCAAATGAAAGGAAAATATGTGTATTACCCTCAACTGCAAGATAAAGAATGGTTGGCTGATTTTGCCTTCACCGTGGACATCATGGCCCTCATGAATGAACTGAATTCCAAACGACAAGGGAAGGGCCTTTTAGCACATCAGATTTACAGCCTTGTCAAAGCCTTCAAGGGAAAATTACTTCTCCTGACCTGTAAGTAGAAGCCAACAATCTCACCCACCTTCCGACACTACTAGTCTGTCCCCTATCAGGTGACCAGCGGGAGAAGTATACATCGCTGCTGCGCGCTTTGAACGGTGAGTTCTCGTTGTTTTGAGGATTTCAAAGTGTTGGAAAATGACATGCTGTTGGTTTCCTCTCCTTTCACCTTCAATGTGGATAACGCTCCCACTGACCTGCAACTTGAGCTTATCGATCTTCAGTCTGATACAGTGATTGGAGAACTATTCGAAACTATGTCAGTGACGAGGTTCTATGCATCTCTCCATGAACAAAACTTTCCAAAGATTAGGAGAAATGCTCAGAAGATGTTTGGGTCAACCTATGTATGTGAACAGACATTTTCAGTGACAAAATATAACAAGTCAAGGCACAGATCATCTCTTACTGACTCTCATCTCTCAGCAATCCTGCGCATAGCGACGTCAGGCACTATACCTGACTTCACTGCTCTAGTCAGTGCCCGTCAGTACTCCTCACACTGATTGAATAGTTTAAATGTAATGTTGAGCTCTCTCTCTCTTTCTTGTGTGTTTGTGCATACCCGTTAACAAGAGTTCTGTCCGTGGTGCTGAATGCACAGTGTACTTTTCCCTGCCCGTAGTTTGTTACATGTTAAATGATGAAAATACTTACCAAAGGAGAACATGGGAAGTCGTTTATTTCTGTACATGTTAGAAAGTCAAAAGGGCAGCATATCTGGACGTGATTTACAGTAGCTATATCTGTCAACACAGTCCTACACCTGATGTATACTCCTGTAATATGATTCTGGCCCACAATGGCAATAATATATTCTAATGTGGCCCCTCCATGGAAAAGAATTGCCCAGGCCTGATGTAGAGGTTTCTCGAACGAGCTTTCGATCGTAGAGTACTGCATTACACTGGCTGCTTTCTAAATCATTCTCTTCAGTCCTTTCAGTGTTTCACAAATTGTTGTTTGGATCCTGTTGGTGGGTTGTGGCCAATTCAGTTTGGGCCACGGCTTAAAATTGGGTTCTGGCTAAAAACAATGGAGTTGTTTACTTAGTGTTTACTTGAAGGGAGACAAGCAATTTCCCCAAGCTATAGGTGGGTCTAAACACAGCACGTATTTGGGAAACTACTGATTGTTTCAGTCTGTAGACTTTCTTTCAGTTTAGTGACCTTTATTATACCCTTTGAAATACCACATTATAGCCCTCCGCGGACTCACCCATCCGTTTCTACCATTCCTCCATAGTACCACAGCTTCATCCTAAGTGGTGGTAGTCAGTAGTGCTTTAAGTGTGTCATCATGGGAATAGGGAATCACTGTTCAAGCAGGAAATTATGTTCTGTTTAAAATACACACTTTTATTGGATCCCAATATAACTATTACAAACAACACAGCGAGAGAAAAAAGGAAGAGAAAAGCATTGTGGGAGATCACACATGGGGATGGGAAGAGCGATCTATTAAA